>NC_133302.1:8289990-8587490 GCF_005239225.2 Populus alba
ATAGAACAAATTGGTATATTCTTCTATGCTTTCCACTTGCTTGAGGTTGTGCAAGCTTTTGTAAAGGATTCGAGTGTAGCTGGCAGAGAGAAATTGCTCACACAAATTTTTCTTCATCTTCCTCTAATTATTAATCTCACCCTTACCACTCCTTTGGTGAGAGACTTGCAAATGTTCCCACCAAGATGAAGTACTTCCCTTGAAGTGGATAGCCACAAATCTAACTTTCCTTTCATCTACTACATCATATTAGTCAAAAACTCTTTTCATGGTGTTTAACCAATCTACAAAATTATCCGAGTTCAAACTTCCTTGGAATTCTAGCATTTCAACCATGATGCTTTGTTTAAGTGCTACTTATTAACATTAGGTCTGCCAAGCTGTATTGCATCAAAAGGATTCTTAAACTGAGAATGGAATCCTCAAGTTTGTGATCAACCTCATTAGGAGGGATCATTCGTTGTACAAGTCTTGTAAGAAGCTCAACTTGCCTTTGTAAATTAGCAATCTTGTCAACTCCACCATCATTCTGCTGGTGTCCATCATTCCTCCTAATTGGAGGGTTGGCTTCAACTCCTGCAAACACCCATTTGATCTCCCCTTGCTCCACCCTTCTATCCTCTATCTCTTCGTGCCATTTCAAGCTCAAAATCTTGAACAAAAATGTGACACAAGTGATTAAATTTGCTGTAGTCACAGCATTACAACACCACCGCAAACTGATAAAATCTCGTGACTGAAGCTATCTAGAACAGGTCTTAATTGCACGGGGGAGCTTGATGTGCAGCTGGAAATGTAGACTAAATTGATGATTTCCTTGCTGATTTCTGGCAGGTTTTGTGTGCTAAATGTGGCTGAATTTATAACTGGATTCTGAGCCATAACTCTTGACTTCAATCTCTTTAGTTTGTTGGTTGTTTATAGCTGTAAGAACATTACAAATTAGGCCTAAGATTGTATTCTTGGTCAGTCTTGAACATCATTTTGTAATCTCAATTGTTAGAGAAGAGTTTCTCTCTGAAGTTTTTGTATTTATTCTCACTTCCTAACAATTCCAGCATTTCTACTTCCTACTTTCCTTTGATCCAAACTAGGATCACATCATCTAAGTGGCACCTATTCAATAGGAGCTGTGGATGTTGTCAAATGAGGACTAGATAGAGAGTTGGATTAAGATAAAATGAGAAGTAAGACTGTAAATTTCAAAGGTTGGGTTGAGGTGGTAGAAGAGGATATATTCAGAAGATTTCAGTGTTTAAGGGAGTGAAATCTCCTTCTAAATTTTTTGTTTTGGTCATGTCACCCAATTCTGTCTATTTATGGGGCATCATCTTCATGTTGACAAAATTTTTTCTTGCCTTCAAGACTGCTAGACTGATGAAGTTCGCAGTGCAAATTCTTTCCATATCTCTATGACAATATTGCATGTATCATCAAACAAGCCATTTTTCATTTTTAACATCAAATTTATCATAATATATGCATCTTATGCGACCACACTATGCATGCCTCATGGTTTCCTTCCTTTCCAATCATGTATTTATGTTTTAAATGAATGAGTTTGGATTAAAATATCATCGCTACATGCAAAGTTATGTTCATACTAAATTAAGATCATCAATTTTCTTGGTTCAGGTCCATTGCTTGCAGTTCTTGATATATGAAGTGGTGTCTGGTGGTAATCATCGGAAGCCTGGTGGGTTCTTTGGCAACAATGGGTCTGAGATTCCTGTGAACGATTTAAAGCAATTGGAGAGCTTCTTTTACAAGCTTAGCTTCTTCCTACATATATTGGACTATTCAGGTATTCTTATTTAATTGTTTGTCTTTTCCAAAAGAAGAGATTAACCTATTTTTAGGAGTGAAGGCAAATTAGTCATGCAGGTCCAAGTTTTCAGTTATTTTTATAATTAGCATTCCCATGTATGGGGTCTATAAAGACTTTCATCCCTGATATACTTACACTATGTTTAGTTGTGATCTTCTGATGAATTCTAGTATGCAAATCCTTTTCTTGAAAAACTCTAAATGACTACAGAATTTTCTGGAAAAATGAGCTTATAGTAGCATAGGAATAAGAAGATTCTTCACATGATATGATGTATCCTGAAATTATCCTAAAAGATAAAGGATTTCCTTTACATGGTCCTCAAGATCAAGATGCCAACCCAATTCTTAAATATCATCCATTTGATATCTTGATTCATTGTCAGTAGATCATGCTAATAGGAGCATTGGCACATAATTGTTCCCTTACAGAACCCTTGTCTAATTAGCCTTGTGGACCCCATAAAAATGAAGAAGGGAGATGGCACTTCTTCAATGGATATTCTTTGTTTTGCACAGTACAGAAAATGCTAATTTGGCATATTAGCAGCACATCCATGTTCACGGTGCTTCTGCTTCTTTGAGGATAATATAACTAATTTTGCTCCCGTTAGTGTTTTTCATTGGTCCAAGCTAGGTGGAAAATGAAGTACATTGTCCTTTTGCCGCACCAAATTTCAAGTGGTATATACTGAAGTTTAACAATTCTGAAAATGTCTGCAGCGACTGTGGCTACTTTGACAGATCTTGGTTTCTTATGGTTTAGAGAATTTTATTTGGAGTCATCTCGAGTTATTCAGGTAAGAAAACAGAATTTCTTGTGGACCTGCTATAGCTAATGAAACTCTTCTAAACATGGAGAGAACTGGTCTGCCTTACTAAATTGATGTTAGCTCAGAAATTGTTTTCTTGCTTATTTTTAAACTAAATTGATCTGAGGAAGTGATTAACTTGGTATGAGGGGCTTGCATGTATTTATGAACTCTTAATTAGAAACTTCAGTCATTGTTCTCTGTTGTTTAACTCCTTTTGTTCTATTTCCTTGTTTAAATCATATTGGTTGGGAAAGTTATCAAGTTTTGTTCCAATCCTGATTAGATGAAATTTTATTGCTTTGGTCATTTACGTCTGGTCATGAACCGGTCCTGATTTTCTCTTTTATGGAATTAGCTGAAATGACTTCTGGTGGCTATACATAGATTTAGACATTTATTAGGAAGACAGTATGATAAGGGTGTATCAGAACAGAAGAAGGTTTCCAAATGAAAGAAAGCAGCATGTTCAACTGATAGGTCATTAAAATTTCATAATAGTAAAGTGGTAATTCTTTGTTTTATTTTCCTTTCATCCACTTTCTTATTCATTATATTACTTTCCTGATTTGTAGAAAATATTTTGCTATCCATATGCAGTTTCCTATTGAATGCTCTCTTCCTTGGATGCTGGTGGATCATGTGCTTGAGTCCCAGAATGCAGGTCTTCTTGAAAGTGTTCTGATGCCATTTGATATCTACAATGATTCAGCTCAGCAAGCTCTGGCTGCATTAAGGCAGCGATTCCTCTATGATGAAATTGAGGCCGAGGTATATTATATTTTAGCATTTTCTAGAACTAATTTTTTTGCATCCCTTGTTGGAAATGTATGCATTTTCTATTTGTCATTTGATAAGCTGGCTATGGCCTGTTGAATTTTTGCTCTAACTCAGTGTTTGCAAGTTTTGATAGGTGGACCATTGTTTTGATTTATTTGTTTCAAAACTCTGTGAAATTATTTTCACTTGTTACAAGAGTTGGGCAGCAAGGTACACGGCTTTCCTTCTCTCTTTAATAACACATGCTACTGGAAATACAATGTATTAAATCATCTGTCTTGTTGGTTTGCTAAATCCTGTAGTGAAATGCTTGATCCTTCATTCCTCTTTGCTTTGGACAATGGAGAAAAGTATTCTGTACAGCCTATGAGATTCACTGCACTATTTAAGATGACAAGAGTAAAGGTAAAAGTATAATTTTCCTACGTTGTCACTGATTTACTGCACCTGTGGTCGCTGATGTGTTTGGGCCACATTTGTCATGCGAAGTATTCATTACCTTCTCCCTCTTTGGCAATTGTTAATGACAGTCTGAAATTTTGAAAACATAATATTTTATTTTTTTCAATGTACTCTTTAACTGGGACCAGGTACCTCAACTGTGGGATTATTTCACACAGTTATTTCTCAGCTTATGATTGGACCATATATCTCTGCTGTTGTTTTACATGTTTTAATCATCTTTTTCTTTCTTTCTGTCAATCTGAAGAGGAATAGTAATTTAGACCATGCTCCTCTGATGCTCTCTCCCTTCATTTGGATTTAATTGTGTACAGTTAC
The DNA here is from genome assembly GCF_005239225.2 of Populus alba. Classification (NCBI taxonomy): domain Eukaryota; kingdom Viridiplantae; phylum Streptophyta; class Magnoliopsida; order Malpighiales; family Salicaceae; genus Populus; species Populus alba. The sequence goes on from NC_133302.1 coordinate 8,294,190, forward strand.
TTGGGAGGACCATTGATTTAAGAAGCTTGGTTTCTGAAAGGATGAACAAGGTTTTCAGAGACAATATTGAGTTTCTTTTTGATCGTTTTGAGTCTCAAGATCTATGTGCAGTGGTGGTAAGTAGATTGTTCTTGTGTTTCTTATATTAGTAATACAACTATCATGTTGCTATGTGGTGCTAACTGCTTGGTTCTCACATATTCATAAGTATAACGAGATATGGATGTATGTAATGCATGGCATTTTGACGTACCAGATTGAGCTTTTTGGTTGAATTCTCTAATGATGAAAACTAAATCAATAATTTTTCTGATGGAAAAACAAATACCTTGATTTTGTTGCAGGAATTAGAAAAACTTCTGGAAATATTAAAGCATGCTCATGGACTGCTTTCAAAAGATATTTCAATAGACTCGTTCAGTCTCATGTTGAATGAAATGCAAGAAAACTTATCTCTTGTATCATTTTCTAGTCGACTTGCAACTCAGGTTTGGCAAACTATTTCTGGCTTTCATTTTATGGGTACATCTCTCTGTAATAGTTATGCATGCTATAATTGTTAAATCATGATGTACAATCATGGTATTCTGGGCTGTGTTTCACTCTAATCTCTATTATGTATCTGTCTTATAAATTTCAAACTCTAGGAATGCAGATAAACTGCTCGGAGTCTCAATTCTTAAGCCTATACATCCATTAGACATAGAGAGAAGAATTGATACTTTGTTTATATGGATGAGGTGGCATTGTGCATCATTAATCTTATTGTATAATATGCATACTCTCTTGTCTCTCTGATTCTGGGAAGAATTATTTTAAAAATGAGCTTATCTGATGTACTTGTTGAAAATCATTTGGGCTTTCTTATCCTTGTTTTGGCAATGAAAAGATATCTCACATTGGGGACAGCTATACTAAAGCTGGAAGAGCACGTCTCCAGCTAGTTAGTTATCATTTTTGCCTAAGGACCTTTATATCTTGTCATTGTGTATGCATTGTCTAAAGGAGACTTCTCATGCATGTTGTATTATTGGTATGATTGAGCTTGTCAATCCCTATTCTTGTACCTAAAACAAAGCATGATGCATCCTTTCCTATCTTTGAAAAGAAAAATGTAGCGAGAGGATGATATTAATTAAAGAAAAATCACATCTAGGCCAATTCATTAGCATTTTGGGTTAGAACTTTTATGTTTTGTCATTGTGTATGCATTGTCTAAAGGAGACTTCTCATGTGAGTCATGTTAAGTGACCTTGAGGATTCCATGGTCTTGTACGTACATACTAAGAGTGATGCATATTTTTCTTATCATTAACTTAAAGAAAAGTGTAAGATAAGGTATGATATTATTAAAGAAAATTCCTAAGTGTGCTGTTTATTTTTATCTTTTGCTTTTCCAAGGAGCTAGTCTCACTCAATCAATTCATTGGTGTATGGTAGATTTGGTCAGAGATGCAAAGTGATTTCCTGCCAAACTTTGTCTTATGCAACACTACTCAGCGTTTTGTCCGATCATCAAGAGTTCCTCTTGTTCCTGTGCAAAAGCCATCAGTTCCCCATGCAAAGGACAACTTCTATTGTGGTACTCAGGTAACAAACTAGAGCTTAGACACCATCATTTGATTGCGTTTTACAAATATGATGCTATTTTGTTTCTCATAATACCTTTTGACTTTCATTCTCATTTAATATTATCTTGGCAGGAGTTGAATTCTGCACATCAAAGCTTTGCTCGTTTGCACAGTGGGTTCTTTGGAATTCCTCACATGTTTTCTGTTGTTAGACTTCTAGGATCCAGATCATTGCCTTGGCTTATCCGAGCCCTGTTAGATCATATAACAAATAAGGTACGTGATGCTTTTGAGAATTTAGTCTGTTCATTTATTAACACTCAATGTCATGAAAAGATGGATCTTGATATGATTTGAATGATTTTATTTGAAGCTGTGTGGATGAACATTAAGATTGAGTTTAATATTTCATGATGTGTTTCAGGTAACTACACTTGAACCAATGATTACTGGATTGCAAGCAGCGTTGCCAAAATCTATTGGACTGCTCCCTTTTGATGGAGGAGTCACAGGTACATGGTGGTGTCATGATTCTGATAGCGTCTTCCTTTTCTTCTTTTTACATGCACTGCGGGATGTGTTAAAAAAAGGCTGAAAGAACTTATATATGATATATTAACATATGCATGTGTGCATGCATCACAGTTACATTATGTCGACATATGTTTTATTATGGATCAGTGAATTAAAGCTTATGGGTGTACAGTGTACTTTAGGAATTAATGTCTGTTTGGAGAGCTGAAGGAAGAATCTGGTGCAAAGTTTACCACATTCAATTCTAACAACCACCAACCTCTAGGATCTTATACACTCAATTAGTGTCAGTGAGAGAAAAGTTAAGTGAGTGCCCAGGTGTGATACATGTGGTTAGAGCTTCCTTGAATGTGAGGTGAAAAAAATCTGTTTTGAGTGATTTCTAAGTGCTGTAGCTGTGAGGTCTTGTCTCAACTGTGTTTGATTGTCTTTTTATTCATCAGTGGATTTAATATTTCCATTGCATATGGTATTCACTTACCAAGTGCCTGCTCACATCAATTTTTTTTTGGTCAAAAGAAAATTTGGAATCTAGTGATATTATGAATGCTTTTTTATTCGGAATTTTATGCATGCATCTCTTGCTATTCATGCGTGCTTTTGTGTGTGTGTACATTTGTGCTCATTTCCCTATTTTGCATCTTTAACTTCTGATACAGGTTGTATGAGGGTTGTCAAAGAAAATCTTAACTGGGGAACTAAATCAGAGCTCAAAGCAAAGGTTCTTCGAGGGATTAAAGAGATTGGTAGTGTGTTATATTGGATGGGGCTTCTTGACATTGTATTGGTCAGTATCCTAGTTTCTTCATTTCATGATATTAGTTTGAGAACATGTCTAGACTTACTTATGCATGCTCTAAACTGTAGCTTTGTGTCTGGTAGATTCATATTTCTACAAGTTTGCCATTCAATCCCTTCGAACAAGAATGCCCAATTATACAAGTACTTTGAAGAGCTTTGGGGCACTTTTAGATCAATAGGGATAGCAGGAGTATCATACTATCTCTCATTATAGAGAAATAGTTGTGTAGACGTACTCAACCAACTCATCATAGACAAGGCTAATAAAGACAAGTTATATAGACAAAATAACATAACATCATGTGGGACCATTGGACTTTCTAGCTATTTGTCTTGTTTTTATTGGCCAAGTCTATAGCGGAGCTGGTCGACTTTGTCTTCGCTACTTTAAATGTTCAAATCCTAATGGGATAAATGCTGGGTAGACAAAAACAACAAGCAAATATTGAAGAATTTTGCGTTCTACCAATTAGCTGTGAGACTGCCCTGTTTAGTTAGTGGTGGATCATTGTCATGTGTTAAGAAGGCTGAAATTGGTTTTGGTTTTGATTCCTCTTGATAGAGGTCTGCCTCTCTTTATATAGCTAGAATTCTCCCTATTTACAGCCTAATGATTATAATTGCATGCATGATTTCCTTTATCAAATCATTCAAAATCAGTAACATTACTGATTTGGTAATATCCAAATCAGTAAACTATTGCTATATACATAATATGGCCTAATTTGGTAATATCTCCCCTCAAACTTATGTTGGTCGATCAAGAAGCATTAATTTGTCAATCATGAATTTATGGTGGTGACGGGAGAGAGTCTTGGTAAAGATGTCAACAGTTTGATGTTCGGTGGAAATGCGAGGAAGAGTAATCTCTTGGCGTGCAAGTGCTTCATGAATGGAATGAAAATCCACTTAAAAATGCTTGGTGTGCTTATGAAAAACTAGATTGGCAACAATTTGAATAGCACCACTGTTATCTGCATAAAAAGGAGTAAGTTGCGGAACACCAAGTTCACTAGCCCTCAAAGTCATGTGATTTCAAAATAGGTAGATGAGCTGACTCTATATTTAGACTCGGTAGATGAGTTTGAGACACATGCTTGATTTTTACTCATCCAAGAACTAAGAGTGCCGCCAAGAAACACACACCAACCCGAAACAAAATGACGAGTATTTGGACAATCGACCCAATCAGCATCACTGTAGGCCGCCAATTGTAAAGAAGTCCTTGAAGAAAAGAACAAACCACAACCAGGCATCCCTTTGAGATATCAAAGGAGGTGACAGACAACGGCTAAATGAGTTTGGCAAAAAACCTGCATAAATTAAATGACCTATTGTACAACAAACAAGATATTAAGTTGGGTAATAGTCAAATAATTCAGACTTCTGACCAGCTATCGATACATGGAGGGATCAAGCAAGAGATCCCCATTCATGATGTAGTTTCAAGTTGACCTCCATAGGTGTAAGAACTGATTTAGTGTCTAAAGACCAGCTAAGGAAAGAAGCTTATGGGTATACTTATGTTGATGCTAAAGTATGCCAGTTATTGCTGGACCTCAAGACTAAGAAAATACTGAAGTGGACCAAGATCTTTCATATGAAATGAAGATTGGAGTCATTGCTGAAGTTGTTCAATCAATTGGGAATCATATCCTATAATCACAATATCATCAACATACACAAAAAGTAGAACGATCCCAATATTAGTCTTGCGAAAGGAGAGTAGTCATATTGACTCTGCGTGAAGGTGGAATCCAAAAGAGTAGTAAGAAATTTCTCAAACCATACAGAGACCATTTCAAGTGACAAACCTCAGTAAAAGAGGAAGAAAACATGCTAGGAGGAGTCATATAATTCTTTTCCTTTAGATCACCATGTAGAAAAACATTCTTCACATCCATCTGACGAAGCGATCATCCTTTCAAGACGAAAAACAATATGGATAGTGGTCATCTTAGCCATAAGAGCAAATGATTTCTTATAATCCAGGCCATATTTTTGTTGATTTTTGAGTGCCACCAAACGAGCTTTATATCGGTCAAGAGATCCATTGGTACCTAGCTTGATGGTGTATACCCATTTGAATCCAATAGGTTTTACCCCAGAGGGACAAGGAACGATGTCCCAAGTATTATTATCATAAAGAGCTTGAAGTTCGTCTTGTATAGTCAGTCGTCAACACTCTTGAGTAGAGGCCTGAGAATAAGACTTAGGCATAGAAATAATATCAATAGTGGCCTGAACAACTGAATGTGAGAACCCATACCTATTCGGAGGTTGTAGAACCAGAGTTGACCATCAAGGCTCTTGTAAAACATGTTCAGATGTTGGTTCAGGAGTAGAAAGAGATAGTGGGTGACGTTGTTGATAAACAATTCTTGGTTTAAAACGATTAACAATAGTAGACACATCATCAAAAGAAGGAAGCAATGCAGAAAAAGAAACAAAATTTGCACGAGACGGAAGGAAATATTTATTTTCACATAAAACCACATTTCGTGAAATGCGAATCTTGTTCTTATCCACATCATAACATACAAATCCTTTATGGGAATTGCTATAGACAAGAAAAGCACGCTAAACAGCCTGGGCAACAAGCTTGTGATGTTCGATGTGTTAGAGAATAATATAAATCATATTATGGGACCTTATACAACAGCTTAAGCTATTTGGTTGAGATGGTTCTTTGATGTGGTATCAGAGCCTTGATGACCAAGCAGTCACGAGTTCGAATGTCACCATCCCCATTTTATTTGATAAAAAATTAAGCACAAGGTAATGTGGGCTTATGCAAGTTTCAAGCCAAAAGGGTTTTCACTTGAGAGAGTGTGTTAGAGAATAATATAAATCATATGCTAGGACCTCACCTAACAGCTTAAGCTATTGGGTTGAGATGATTTTTTGACATGATAGTAGGTAAGTGAACAAAGCAAATACAACCAAAAACATGAAGAGAATTATAGTTAGGAGGGACTCCAAACAAAAAAAAAATATGAAGGGTCAACATTCAAGGTTTGAGAAGGTAGATGATTAATCAAATAGACGACTATAGGTAAAGATTCCACCCAAAATCGAGGAGAAACTAAAGATTCAAGCAATAATATATGGACAACATCTAAAAGATGTTGATTCTTATGCTCAACGACTCTATTTTATTAAGGAGTATAAGGACACGGATGTTGAGAGATAATACCTTTTAGTTGGAGGAAGGATTGAAAGTCACAAGACATGCATTCCCCCTCAGAATCAAAGCATAAGATCTTAATATTGGCAAAAAATTGTGTCTCTGCAAGAACAACAAAGGTTTGAAAAATAAACACATCAGCTTTAGAATGAAGGAAATAGATCCAAGTGAATCTACTATAGTCATCAATAAATATTAAAAAATATCTATATCATGCATGAGAAAGAACAAGATTCACATCCAAACATCAGTATGAATAATTTCAAAACAAGCAGAAGCCTGACTTCCTTGCATAGGAAATGATAAGGATTTGCTTTTATCAAGTTTACAAGAACAATCAAAAGACAAATGAGAGGAAGAAAACTAATGTATATTATTCAAATAGCCACTTCTAATGAGATGCTTCAAAATAACAGAATTAGGATGTCCTAATTTCTTATGCTAAAGATGACTTGTATTGGCAATACCAGGACAACCCAAGTATACTAAACAAGGCATAGAAAAAGACTGAAGAGGAAAAAATCGTCCCATTTTAGGCCTCGTCACTACCACTTTGCCCGATGGTTGATCTTGCATACAACAACCACAATGGTCAAAATGAAAGGAATAATCATTTTCTACCAATTGGCCAACAAAGATTAAATTGGCAAGTCAGGATACCCAAAAACATCAATGAAGGTAGACCCTAGATTGTCAATGGCAGTAATAGGAATAGTACGACCATTAGCTATTTTAATATTATGCTCACCATCATACTTACGAACATCCTATAGTGCTTTGAAATTGCCAGTCATGTGACTGAAAGTCACAGGGTCAATTAACAAATAAGAGGGGAGTAGCTTTGTCTTACCTTGAAGTCCAAGAGCAGAAACTATCATCTGTTGGACATGCTTCGGTGTAAGAGTAGAAGAAGACCCCATGATAGCTGGTTGATTTAAAGGCATAGTCTCAAGGTTGGATAGGACAACAATATGCAAGGCATGGGCAAATCGATTTTGAGGTCGTATGCGATAGTTCTTAATAATGTGACCTTCCTTTTTGCAGTAATTGCATAACTTCTTATTGCAATTCTTTGTTATGTGCCCAAACTCGCAATTGTAGCATTGTGGTAGGGATTTGGATCTAGCTTTGCCTTGAGTTGCATCGGCCATGTTGAATATGTTAGTAATGACAGTGTCTTGGGCAATGCCATGTTATGAGGCAAGATGTTGTTCCTCACGTAGAAGCTCTCCTAGGATCCAAGATTGGAATAGGTTTGTGGTCAATCAACCCAACACGTACACTCTTAAATTTTAGGTGAAGCTTCATTAAGATTTGGTCTCGTTGGCTCTTGGAATGGACCACTTGTACCACCCCCAACGCTTTCTTTGGAACCTTAGATTGCACCAGTCCAGATTGAGCACTCCACTAGTTTGGGAAACCCGGATAAATATTGCTCAGTTGACTAATTCCCTATGCAATAATTTCCAATTTCCAACTCTAATTTGGAACTTTCGAGCAGAGTTATCTTAATGATACATCCGCCAAAGTGAAACTCACATTTCCTTAGCGGTATTAAAGGAATAAGATTGTTGACCATAAAAGGTTCAATAGAACTCAACAACCATGAAACAACCTTGCTTTCCCAAGAACCAAGTTCTTTGGGATCAGTTGGAACTGAAGAGGACCTATCCAAATGATTCCATAATTCTCTTCCTTTGACAAACATCTGATACTGAAATTTTCAAGAAGTGTAATTCTTGTCATTTATGTGAACAATGGAAATTTTCTCTTCTAGCATGACTAAAAAAACACAACAACCCCGAAAAAATAGACAAGCCTAATGAAGACACTAATGCCACAAAATAAGATGCTGATACAAATCAGCCCAAGCCAAACAATATCCCAAGCTAAAAAAAAAAAGAATTGAATCAGCCCACAAACCAAACCAAGATGAGAATTTCTCACACTCCATGAATTTAAGCTAAGAACTTTGATACCATGTTAAGAAGGCTGAAATTGGTTTTGGTTTTGGTTTTGGTTTTGGTTTTGATTCCTCTCAATGGAAGTTTGCCTCTCTTTAAATAGTTAGAATTCTCCCTATTTACAGCTTAATAATTATAATTACATGCATGATTTCCTTAATCATTCAAAATTCATAAAATGGCTCCTCCAACCACATAAATCCCTAACATTGCTCCACCAACTACAAAGATCCTGTAAATATAAACTATTGCCATATACAGAATATGGCCAAATCTGGTAACATCATGTTCATCTTAGATCAGAGCTATGAATGTGTGCTTGATCTACTCTACTTAAAAGTCATTGAACCAATCACTCAATGCCAGGTGCCCAAATCTATTTTCACCATCTATCTTCATTATTGGTCATATTTGTTTCTCTTGTTATATTGTTGGGAATGATGTCCTAGTGGGTGTTAATAATTATGTCCTGTTTTGTTGTTGTAAATGATGTGCAAGTGGATCCAATTGTTATTTGTTGAACCAATGTAGCAATCAACGTTGTTGTATGTTTAGATCTTAGAACCTTATTAATGGAGTAAAACAATTATTGTTCATGCATTTAGTCACATGAAACATTTTCTTATAATAATACATCACAGCCTGTAATCTATGTCTATTTTATCTGTAAAATCACATATGGAATGTAACATTTGGTTGAGTAAATGACTGTTAATGAAAATAAAGATGAGCATTAGAAAATAATGAAAAAAATATTCTGAACTAGGTTTTTCATTTACATTAATTTGGCAAGGCAAAAGGCTTGCCTGGCAGGCTAGGTAACCTGATTCTGTATGCCACAATATATTGTTTAGTCTACAAAACATTACCATGGCTCATCTAGTTGACTTCTGTTATGATTGGGAACCAATGTTTCATACTGCCTCTTATAGTTGTTTTACATGATTGACAGAGGGAAGTTGATACCATGCATTTCATGCAAACTGCCCCTTGGTTGGGCTTGTTTCCTGGCGCAGATGGCCAAATATTGCATTCACAGGATGGAGGGGATAGTCCTGTTGTCAATCTTTTCAAATCAGCCACTTCTGCAATAGTGTCTAACCCTGGTTGTCCAAATCCAACATCTTTTTATACCATGTCAAAACAGGCAGAAGCTGCAGGTGCATAATTCATTTCTCTTCAGATGGCTTTTTGCTGTTTGGTTGACCACCTTTATAGAAGCAAAAACATATGCCAGTTCTTTTGTAATAACAGTAGTTAGTCACTCTATTTTATGCCTGTTATTATATTCATCAAGTTTTGTTCCCTTGGTTTCCTTAATTTTTAATTTTATGGTCTGGTGTCTTCATTTTGTTGCAGATCTTCTTTACAAAGCTAACATGACTACTGGAAGTGTGCTGGAATATGCCCTTGCTTTTACCAGTGCTGCATTGGATAAGTATTGCAGTAAATGGAGTGCTGCTCCCAAGACAGGGTTCATTGACATAACAACCTCAAAGGACTTTTACCGTATATATAGTGGCCTCCAAATTGTAAGGAATGACCTTCTACAGTTTATTTTTATAATAACTTCACACTTGGGTAATATATCTGAACAATAATCATCTTCAGTTTTATCAGTTGAGGTATTAGTTCATATTCTAGACTAAGAGTAAATCTATCTGTTAGTTGATACATAACTTTTCTCAACAGCCATCTCCATAGTGCTGCGGGTTGTACTTCTCATTAATTTGTATTTTTGGGCCAAAAATTTCACACATGAACTATTTTATTTTATTACTAAAATCTTAGACAACTATTATCATTCTCAGATTCTGCAAAATGACAATCATATGATAAGCCTTTTAAAAGGTTTATTCATGCTGTTTTTCATTATTGTACTGTATAAATAACTCATGTTTCATAGCCTGATTTAATCAGAAAATAATCTTTCTGATTTATCATTTAAATCTTGATTTGACAACCATGCTGATGAGGTACTAATTCCCGGACATGTGATACCTCCTGATGAGCAGCCACAATGGTGCTGTGGTATGGGGTGGTGCTGTGGTGTGGGGGTGGGTGTTACAATCCAGGTCAAGGCTAAGAACTGCACACATCATATTACTCATTCAATCCCGTGGGATTAAGAGAACCATTTTGAGTGGAACATTCTCCTTGCCAGTAATAGCCATATATTTGCAGCCTTGATATCTGGAGGTTACTACAGTTGTGATAAAAAACTATTAGTTGGGCATGTGGACCAATGGTTCAATTAAGAAATCATTTAATAGTAAATTGAGATCAATATGTATAAATTCTTGCTTTAAAATAATTGACTACTCCTTTAGAAGGATGATGAACCTTTAGGTTTACCTCTTGTTTAGCCACAGAAGTGATATCTTTTCTTTCTGCTAATTTGTTTTAATACTTGAATTGTAGGGACACCTGGAGGATTCTGTTCAAGTATCATCGAATAATTTTGAAGTCTTGGGTGACTCAGTTGCATGGGGTGGTTGTACCATAATCTATTTGCTTGGACAGCAGATGCATTTTGAACTCTTTGATTTTTCATATCAAGTCCTCAATATTGCAGAAGTGGAGGCTGGATTGCTTAGCCAAGCACATAAGAATCCTCATGTTGCCCAGGTATTGAAATTTACGTCTATGCTTGAAATTTTCTGCGTTCATGAGTAATATGCCTGTCTATAGAAAATCATTGCTATATATTTAAAATATTTTCTTCTGCTGGACTTGAACACAAATTCCTCAATTGATGGATTACCATCTGCCAGTTGTTCTATAACTGATTCTGCGTATAAACATTGTTCATTTAGTTCTTTTCTTTCTGCTCATACTCATTATCATGTAAGGTTTTACTCGTTATGTAGGATTAAAATAAATGATTGGAGTTCATAATGTTTTACCATTTATTTTGCTGTGCTCTAGGTCATTATGGTGCTTTCTTCAAAGAACTGGACATTTTCTAAATGGCGTCAATTTCTTCTCTCTGCTTTTCATTAAATGTAATTTGGGACGTGCAGTCCTGTTGAGCCTTGAGTCCACATACCAACTTTGCTTGCTAGCATTTACACGGCTCAGAATTTAGGTTGCAATTCATGTTTTACGGTTTTGCCCAGCTAATCTGACCATCAGTCGACCCATGCCCTTTTGCGGTTTGAATTTGTTAGCCATCCAATTGTTCTGGTGTGCATGATTTGCCTGATCACTAGCTTGATGTTCTCACCTGACAATCTTAGTCATAATGATATTCACATTCAACGAGTCATAATTCTTGATCGCATTGAGTGGACTTATACCCTGAATCAAAACTAAGCTCTATATCAATAAATCTACTACAAAGTACCGGAAATATGATGCTTCATAATCTGTAACCATAGAACTAGAATATGCAATTACTCTTATGTTTTCTTCACTCCAAAGAAAGAACTGTAACTTGTAAAATCAATTTCAAGCTTTGACTGCACATACAACCAAGTACAACGGAAACAGTGGGTTGATTCACATGCTTTTAGGCTGTTAACGTTTTTCATGTTTTGATTGATTAGTCCTTGCTTTTAGCCTGTTGACATTCTTCTTTTGCATAGGGATGGGAAACCCTATTAGAAGCCATGAAGAAAGCAAGAAGGTTGAACAATCATGTTTTCTCGATGCTGAAAGCCCGGTGCCCCCTTGAAGACAAGATAGCGTGTGCTATCAAGCAAAGTGGTGCCCCTCTGCATCGGATTAAGTTCGAGAACACTGTTTCAGCATTTGAAACATTGCCTCAAAAAGGTGCCTGAATGAGTCCTGCAATCCCCCTTCCACTTCTATTGTTTTTTGTCTCATCTTGTAATAACTATGCATTTAGTGTCGTCAAGTTGTAGTTTTATTACCATTATCATTATTGATTATCAAATTGTAGTTGGTAATGTGTTCCCTGACATGAACTCTGAGAGACTGAATTCAATCTGTATATTATCTACAAACATACAGGGGATTTATCTCCCTTGTTGTTTTTTAATGGACATCAGTCTTGAATGCAAATGAGAAAGCATTGACCTTTCATTCTTGAGGTTTATTGGTTATTTTAAAAATAAAAATAATAATAAATAAAAAAAAAAAAAAAACAACCCAACAAGATAGGGACTTGGAGACCTTTTGATATTGTTGATAGTTTTTGTTTTTAGTCTAATAAAAAAAATCATTTAGTTAGTTAAATAGTATTTGTATTTTGCACTAGATTTTATATATAATTATTTTTTAAGAGCTTGTGTTTTTTAAATTATAATTATAAAAACTATTATATATCATTATCTAAATTGATTTTAATATGATTATGGTTTTTCATATTATTATGTTATCTCTAAATGTTATTTAAATTCATGGTTATTACAGTTGCTAACGCAATCAAGTTCTATAGATAGAATGACACATGAAAGGTGAGAGTGATCCAAATGTTTAAGTACGATACTCATAAAGGCCTAATTGGCAAGATTATTATAGGCTTAAATCTTGAATGCAATAAGGTTAAGGACTACATGAAGGCTATTGAAGAGTAATTTATTAGTTTTTATAAAGCATTGGCTAAAACATCCTTATGAATAAGTTGTCTATGATAAAACATCACAAATCAAGAAGTGTGTGTGGACGCATAGTTGAAATGAGAGATGTTGTTTCTCAACTTAAGTCTCTAAAAATTGACATTTATAAATCCTTTCTTATTCATTCGATACTCAACACCTTTTTTTATGGAGTATAGACTATTCAAGATTTCTTATAACATGCATTAAGAGAGAAATGATTCTTAATGATCTTTTAACCATGTGTGTACAAGAGGAGAAGATGATGAAACATGAAAATTATGAGGGTGCAACTGTCACTCATAAAATGAAGAAAAGATAAAATAAAGAAAAACAAGTTAACAATGCACAATGAAAGAAGAAGGGTAAAGTGCTTTTCAAATGACCTAAACATATTGGATCAAGCAATTTAGTAGCTTGCTTCTTCTGTAAGAAAAAAGGGACACATGATGAAAGATTACCTAAAATACAAACAATGGCTTGAAAAAATGATGATTATACTACCCTTATCTGTTATAAATATAATTTCATAGACTTCTAAAAAGAAATACTTGGTGGATTGATTAAGGTACTACAATTCATGTTATCAATATTATGCAGGGCTTTCTAAATCTAAGGAGGCCGACATGAAGTGAAGAAGGCTTTAGGAAATGGGATGTGTTCACACATTGAGGTCATGGAGACTTGTAGACTTGTTTTAGAAAATATCTATGTTTTGAATTTAATTTTTTTTTTTATTATTTCTCATAATAAAGTTAGCATAGGTTTTGAGTATTTTCTTAATGGATTATATAAACTTAAATTAAACCCAACCCATGAAAAAAGTCTCATAACCTTATATAAAGACATTGGCACTAAGCATACCATTATTGATGAGTCCTCCTTTATTTATGACATAAGAAATTATGACATATTTCTATTGAGAGAATTAAAAGATTAGTTAATGAAGGATTCCTCGAAACTCTTGACTTTTCTAACTTTGTTACTTGTGTGGATTACATAAAAGAAAGGCAAACCAATTAGACGAGTAAAGGTGCTAAAAAAAGTAATGAAGTTCTTAAAATCATACACATTGATAGTTGTGGTCCATTTAGTGTCAATTATCTAAATTGTCATAGATATTTTATCTCATTCATTGATAATCATATTAAATACACGTATCTCTACCATCTATTTAGTAAAAGTGAGACATTAGATGCATTTAAGACTTATAAGAAATAAGTAAAGAGACTACTTGAAAAGAAGATAAATATATTAAGATCTTATAAAGGTAGTGAATATTATGGAAGATACACAGAATTTGAAAAGAAAAAAAGGAGGGGGGTTCATTTGCTAACTATTTATAATAAAAATGTATCATTTCATAATATACTATGCTAGGAATACCTTACCAGAATGGTGTTGCTAAAAGGAAAAACCATACATTATGGATATGGTTAGGGGTATGTTAGAAAGCAATGAACTACTTTTATTTTTATGGAGTAAAACCTTAAAGACAACAATGTATATCTTAAATAGAGTTCCATTAAAGATGGTTCATAAAACACCATTTGAATTATGAAAACCCAATTTAAAACATTTACATATTTGGGGCCATCCTATTGAGGTTGAAGTATATAACCTATATAATTAAAAAAATTAGATCGTATAACTATAAGCAAATATTTTATCGGCTATATAGAAAATTCTAAAAGCCCTCAAGTTCTATTGTCCCTCAAACACTCTAAAATTGTTAAGGCAAGAAATGCGAAGTTTATAGAAAATGATGATTCTAGTGCGAGTTATATTCCTCAAATGACACGATGGGAGGAAACACAAGATCAAGGCAATACTTCTGTGAATAAAGATACCTTGGTCATTCCCCAAGTATATCAAACCTCTGATATTTTACAGGAACATTCAATTCAAGAACTACCACCTCAAGAGGAACAATTGAACCATAAGTTCAACATTTACAAGTTATGGGTGAAAGTGAAGGTGTATAAGATCTTCAAGAGAAAGAAGATTAGCCATATTAGATGACTGTCTAGTATACCTAATTGAATCTAATTTTGAGGTTGAACTAAAAAATGATCCCATTATGTTTTCACAAGTTATGAGTGAGGTAGACTTTAAGGTTTGGTATAATGTAATGAAGGAAGATATAAAATCTATGGCTGGAAACCAAGTATAAGAAATAGTTGAGTTACTAAATAGAGTTAAAATTATAGGATGTAAATGGATCTATAAGACTAAATTGGACTCAAATGGTAAAATTAAGAGACATAAGGCTAGATTGGTAACTAAGGATGTCACACAAATAGAAGGCATTAACTACCATGATACATATTCCTCTGATATTAGAAAATGACTCATTTAGAATTATAATGGCTCCAGTAGCTCATTTTGATTTAAAGATACACCAAATAGCTGTGAAAACAACCTTTCTAAATGAAGATTTAAAATAAAAAGTATATATGGAGCAACCTAAAGGATTTTGTTATGATAAAAATAAACAATCAGTTAGCAAGTTAAGAAAATCAATTTATGTACTAAAATAAGCCTCTCAAAGTTGGTATTTAAATTTTTATAATGTTGTTACCTCTTATGGTTTTATTGAAAACATTGTGGATAACTGTACTCTCGATTCCCTTCCATAATCTGTCTTTCGATGCACCAGACTGTATATAACTTAAAATGAGTGGTAGTAGATTTATTTTCTTAGTTTTATATATGAATGACATCCTACTTGCAACCAGTGATGGAGCTTTTCTAAAGGATACTAAATAATTTCATTCAAAGAACTTTGAAATAAAGGACATGGGTAAAGCTAATTATGTTACAGGTATAAAGATTCAAAGAGACATGTTTAAAAGGACATTAGGTATGTCTCATAAAGCCTACATTAAAAGAGTTCTAGAGAAATTCAAGATGAGTAAGTGCAAAGATAATACAACATCCATAATGAATGGTGATAAATTTAATCTAAGTTAATGTTTGAAAAATGACTTGAAAAGCAAGAAATACAAAACATTCCTTATGCATCTTTTGTTGGCAGTTTGATGCATGTTTAGGTATGTATCAAGCTTGACATAGCACTTTGCAATAGAAATACTTAGTAGATATCAAAGTTATCCAGGAATTGCTCATTAGAAAGCTACCAAAAAGTTATGAGATATCTATAAGGAACTAAGAATTACATGTTATCTTATAAACATATCGAGAATATAGAAGTGGTTGAACATTTAGATTCAAATTTTGCTAGATGTCAAGATTCTAGAAAATCCTCTTCATGATATATCTTCATGCTAACTATAGGTGCGACATCATAAAAGAGTGTCAAACAGACATTTGTTACATCATCCACAATGAAGACAAAATTTATAGCATGTCTTGAAGCAACTTTACAAGCGAAATGGTTAAGGAATTTCATCACATAGCTTTAGGTTGTGGATTTAATAGCAAAGCCATTGATGATATATTGTTATAACTCAACAACTGTTTTCTTCTTGAAAAATAAAAGCGGGAGCTGTAGTAAATATATTAACATAAAGTATTTTGGTTGTTCAAGATAAGAGAAATTAACGATTTGAGTTATAATATAAACTAAGATTAATGAGTTGGTTTTATTTTAATTAGACGTTAAAAGAAAAGACAATGATATTAATTGGATTAAAAACAAATTATGATACCTTGAAAAAAAACAGTGCAAGCACGAAATTGGATAAAAAAAATGGTGAAAAAAGTGGACCGAGTTAACAAACATGAGAAAACATAACAGGAGAAAAAACTAAATATATATAAAGATCTAAAATAAAAAATGATAAATAAAAGAATGAGTGTGGAAATCAAAATAAAAAATAAATTAGAGGGCAACTAAATTTTTTCAATTGAAGGGTATAATTAAAAACAAAAATAACTCAAGCAAAAATGACAAAAAAAAAATAATGAGAAAAAACTAAACAAAAATAACACAACATAAACCTGGATTGAAAGGTGGGATCAAAAACCAATAAAACTTTTATAAAAGACTTAAGACAAATAAAAAAAAATACAATGAATAAGAACCAAATAAAAAAAATAAATGCATGG
This sequence comes from Populus alba, assembly GCF_005239225.2. NCBI lineage: Eukaryota > Viridiplantae > Streptophyta > Magnoliopsida > Malpighiales > Salicaceae > Populus > Populus alba. The sequence continues at coordinate 8,310,880 of NC_133302.1, forward strand.
AAAATTGAAATTGAATAACTAAATAAAATGAGGAATAACCCTTATTCAAAAGGATAATGGACAAAAAAAAATTACACGAAAAAAGGACAAAATATTTCATTGGGAGGATTAAATTGAAGAGAAAAATAACAAATATATCAAAACATATTATTCCAAGGTCTTTTTTTATTATTACCACTATTATTATTATCATCAGCACAATTATTGTTATCACAACCATTACTATTGTTATTGTTGTTGTTACTACTACTACTACTACTACTACGATAATCATCACTATTATTAATATTATTATTACAATCATTATTATCATTGATATTATTATTACAATCATCAATATCATTATCATTATTACTATCATAATAAAATATTATTTTTACCACAATTATTAATAGTATTATCATTAATAATAACATTATTAGGATCATTATCAATATTACTAATACTAATATCATTACCTTTACCGTTACTAATATTATTATTCTTATTATTATCGTTATTATTGCTCCAACTACTATTATAATTACCATTATTATAATAATTATTATTATTACTACTACTACTATTATTATTATTACCACCACCATCACCACCATTATTATTATTATTATTATTATTATTATTATTATTATTATTATTATTGCTCCAACCACTACTATAACTATGATTATTAATATTATTATTGAAATAAAAAAAACCTATAAACTTATTCTGAATGGTAAAATTACCAATATTATTATTTATTACTATTATTGTCAGTATTAATATTAGTAATATTATTACTACTATTACTACTATCATTATTATTGTTGTTATTGTTATTGTTATTATTGTTATTATAATCACAATTATGAATATTATCATCACTATCATTATTATTATTAGCACCATTGCAATCATAATAAACTATTATCATTGTCACTATTATCACTATTAGTAACATTATTACTATTATTAGTAATCATTATTATTACTAATATGACTAACATCATCATCATCATTGTTGTTGTTGTTGTTGAAAAAACAAAAGCCATAAATTTATTTTGAATGATAAAGTTAAAAACTATAAAAACTTTGACAAAAACGCTGAGAAAGAAAACCAATAAATCAAGAGAAGAATGATCAAATTGAAATTTATATTATCATTGAAAAAAAATTATAAAATTGACTCGAATGATAAAACTGAAAGCATAAAAACTTTGACAAAAGAGAAATTAAACAAAATTAGAAATTAAAAGGAGAAGGATTGAGCAAAAAAATATTATATATAGAAATTAAAATTAAATGATTAAATTGAAAAATCATAAAACTTTAACAAAAGAAAAAATGACAAAAATAAACAATCAGAACCTAAAAATGCAATAAAAATGACTAGGATGCAACTTTCTATGTAGGAGAGAGAGTGAAAGGGGGGAAAAGGGTCATCGACGATAAACTGATCACCTTTATATGATACATGCCAATCATAAAGAAAAAGTGCACGACATAGCATAAAATGAGATGGGAAAAGACAATTTTTCATCACCAAGAGGCGTCGCACATGTTGCTAAAAGTATGAAGCGCCTCCCATACGCTGACGTGTGCCACGTGCCAACAACTTTTTAAATTAAAAAATATTAATTAAATTTTAAATTAATTCATCACCATAAACCAACCCTAGTAATTACAAACAAAAAAATAATAAGGAAAAGACATCAATACCCTTATTTATATGGTCTATATCAAAGGTAACATTTGGAATATTTTCATGATTATTTACTCATAAACAATCATGATATTTGATTAAAAAAAACACTATAGTAAAATTTGAATATAAGATACAAGATTGAATAAATATTCTTCATATCACCTACAACCAAATATTTATTTGATGTCAACTTATAAATAATAGAGCTCCTTAAACACAAAAATTATATCTAAAAATCTTACCAATACATATGGAATTTAAGACTAATTTTATCTCAGCTACTAGATACTCTTATTGTAACAGCCCGGCCCAACATGCTGAATATTGTCCGCTTTGGGCCTTACAGCCCTCACAGTTTTGTTCCTGGTGACGCGAGCCCACTTCTAAGCCTGACGCCCCAAAACGCGTTCAACATGTTAGCATCAGCACTACTAATAAGGCCAGCAACACATCCCTCACCCGCCGATGTGGGATCTTACACTTATACATAACTTTTTTTTTTTGTAAAGGGATTTCTTTCAATTTAGAATTTAGATTTTTGTTAATCAAGTGCTAATTTGTGTTTGAGTTAATTTTAATTTTGTTCCAAATACAAGGCATTGAATCCATCCAATCAAAACAGAATTCTGTGTGAAGTCACATTAGCAATGTCTAGGGTGGGCACATTATTCACGAAAGTCAACATCTAACTTCAAAAGGATAATGATTAGGGTAGTCGACAACTCATATATTTTTAAAAGTCATTTAATTTTTATTATTTAATTTTTATTATTATTTTAACTCATTTAAATTTATTTTTCATCTTAAATTATGGTAAAAAAATATTTTTATATTTTAAAAAACTACAATTTAATTTTTTTTAAACTGCAACAACTTTTTTTTATTTTATATTTTTATTAATGTGAGTGTCTAGGTTAGCTTGCGTACACATCGACTAATCCTACAAACTCTAAAGTTAATAACCATATAAGTCTTCATTAATCCTGAAGTTTGTGGAACTCGAATCAATAAACTTTATTAATAAACCTTAATAGTGCACAAAATATCAATTTTTTTTTTTTGGGTATTAGCACAAGTCTTTTAAGTGTTTATAGGCTACCAGCAACATCCTCGAGGAGGGAATAGGCCAGAGCAGCATGACTATAGACTACCAAATTTTCTTATTTTTAATATATATTAAAGAACTCTAAAACGTGTGGTGTTTTCACTGTAGTCGCCACTGTAGCTTTTTTTTTTTTTTTTTGCAGCAAGTTTTTTTTTTCATTTTTTTCAGCAGGTTTTTTTTTTTTCGTTTTTGTTTTTTTTACATGTTTTTTTTTCTTTTTTTTTACCCATGTTTTTTTTTCGCAACAAGTTTTTTTTTTTACATGTTTTTTTTCTCTTTTTTTTTAACCCAAAATTGATTTCTTCTTCTTTTTTTTTGTTTCTTTTTTTTTTTAATTTTTTTGTTTCAAAATTATCTTTACTAATTTTTTTTTTTATATTGAGTTGGTTGAAAATTTAACTATGTAGTTTTTTTTAAAAAAAAAACATTGTGGATTGCTATAATATTTTCATACATTGTTTTCTTTTTTCTTTTTATGATTTCTTTATTTCTTTTTTTTTTTTTCAAAATGGTCTTTGTAGATTTTAATTTTTTTTTATATTAAGTTGGTTGAAAATTTAACTTTGTAGTTTTTTTTTTTAAAAAAAAAACAATATGGATTGCTATAGTATTTTCCCACATGTTTTTTTTAAATTATCTTTATCAAATTTATTTTTTCAATATTGAGCTAGCTAATAATCTAGCTTTAGCTTTCCCCACATGTTTTTATTTTTATTTTTTTTATTTGTTTTTCTTTTTTTTTTTCAAAATTGTCATTTTTTATATATTTCTTTTTTTTTTCCGAATTATTTTTGTTGATTTTATTTTTTTACTATTGAGCTAGTTGAAAATTTAGTTTTTTTATTTTTTTCTTTAAAACACTATAGCTTTCCCCACGTGCTTCTTTTTCACTTTTGTTTCCTTTTTTTTACATGTTTTTTTTTTTTATTTTTTTTTACCCAAAATTGACTTTTTTTTTAAATAGTATTTTTTTTCTTTAAAACACTATAGCTTTCCCAACATGTTGTTTTTTTTCGCTTTTGTTTCCTTTTTTTTACATGTTGTTTTTTTCATTTCTTTTACCCAAAATTGACTTCTTCTTCTTCTTTTTTAAATAGCCTTTGTCGGTTTTTTTTATATATTGAGCTGGTTGAGAACTTAGCTTTGTATCTTTTTTCAAAAAAAAAAAAAAAACTATGGATTACTACAGTGTTTTCCTTACATGGTTTTTGTTTGGCTGTAGTGTTTCCCCCACATGTTGTTTTTTTAAATTATCTTTGTCGAATTTATTTTTTTAATATTGAGTTGGTTGAGAATTTAGCTTTAGCTTCAGCTTTTCCCACGTTTTTTTTTGTCTTTTTAAATTTTCCCCATGTTTTTTCATTATAATTATAATTATAATTATATTGTATTATATTCTATTATATTATATAACTGTTTTTTTCTTTTTAATTTTTTTTAATGAACTTTTTTTATTTAATTTAGTTTGTTAATGTTTGATGGTTAACCTGATTTAACGTGTTAGTTTTTTTTATTTAGTTTAGTTTGTTAAAATTAATTTTCTTTCTATTTAATTATCAGATTTCCATACTTTTATGACACGTATCTTGGGCTTGACGGGTTAACTTGGTTTAATTAGTTAACCCGGTTAATTCTGGGTAAACCCGTCATTTTTTTTTTCTGTTTAGTTATCAAACTTTCATGACGCGAATCTCAGGTTTTACAGGATGACCTGGTTTAAAGGGTTAACCCAAGTAATTCAATTTTTTTTCTTTTTTTTCATTGGTTTTTTCCTTCCTGTTTTTTTCCTTTGTTTTTTTTAATTAATCTATTTAATTATCACACTTTTATGATACGATCTTATAGCCAAACCCACATTCAATATTCTTGGGTTCGGTGTTGCAGTCAGGCTCATTTAGATTTGAGTCAAGCAAGTTTAATTTTATTATTAATATTATAAATATTACTTTTAGGTCAATCGTTATAGCCAAACCTAAGATTCTTGGGTATAACTTTACAAAAAAAATCCAAAATTTTTAAATTATTATTTTTTGTAATATTTTTATGCAAAAAAATAACCTGCGGCATCGCGCGGGTCAAGTGTCTAGTGTGTGTGTGTGTGTGTGTATATTATGTGAGAATGTTAACGGCATGAACACTGTTACTCTGTTTTTTTTTTAATGGTGTGGTGTGATATATATTTTGTTATAATTATAGATTTAAAAATATTTTATTTAATTAATACACACCACAATTTTCTACGAGTTTTACTAAAGATTCTCTCAATTTAGATAAGAAAAGGCTATTTAAAAAAAAAAACAATATAAACTATCAAGTGCACGAACATTACAAAATTTTTTTTTATTATAAATAATATTTTTCTATTATTTTTTAGGCTTAAAATATTTACAAAGAAAAATGAGAATTTGGAATGTGTTATGTTATAAACATATCAAGTGCCTCGTTAACATTTTGTAGAGATATGCTTGACAGAAGGATAAAATAAGTACACAAAATCAGTAGAGGGACCTATTAATTCAACAAATTAACATAAATATATAATCAAATAAATATTTATTGGTGCATTAATTTTTTTTATTATAAATTATAGTTTTGATTTTTTTAAATAAAAAAAATAGTTGTAATTTTAACATATTTTTTATTTTTTCATGAAAAAACCTTTTATAATTTTTATTAAAAAACTGAAAAAAAAAGGAACTAGCTAGAAATAAAGAAGTAAAATAGTTTTTTTTTTGTTATTAAACATGCATCCTTTTTTTTTATTCATTATCAACAAAACATACTATTCCAGCCCCACCTTTTAAGGTAAATCCCTTCTAGGATGCATCCTGATTTGCAAAAATGATAGAAACATTTGTTTTATAATCCTTTCACAATTGCAATTGGTACACTTACACTATTTTAATTATTTTATTTATTAGAAAATAATATAAATTATATCTTAAAATTTTATTTAATAACTTAAGTTAATAAGTTGAGATGATTTTTATTATATAATATTAGAATCTTAATAATTAAACGGTAATGAGTTCAAATTTTACCATCTTTATTTATTTGATAAAAATTAAGTATAAAATAGTATAAACCTATACAAGTTTCAAACTCAAAATATTTTATAATATAAACTCTATCTTGAAACCTCATTTAACAACATGAAATTTTGAATTAATATGATTTTTTAACATTAAAAACTAAAATATTTTTATCTAATTTTATACAAATAAGAATTTCTTGCCTTTAATTTCTAAAGTCAAACGAGAGTCAGGAAACGTGGGTGGCCCTTCACTATTACAACCACTTTGAGAGGACCCAGTTAGCCATGCTATGGTGTTGTGTTGACCTAATATAAAACTTGCAAGAATTATAATACCAGAGACATGTGAAGCGTGATGACCAAGCTTGGAAGAAATATTCATAAAGCATAAAATTATTAGGGTTGCCACAAGTACCACGACTCATGATGTCAGGGAAGACATCAGCAATGGCATATCCTCCATTACATGGTTATTAAGAAAGAAAAGAAAAAAAAAACCCATCCAATATACATATAAAATTGTGGGATTTCTTTTTTCTTGGATCATAGTTGGGAATGTCATATAGAGCTATCATGCATAATCTTAAGTTGAGAGCGATAGTTTTTATTTTTAGGTGTATTTTAAAAGTACATTTTACTTGAAAAAACATTAAATTGATGATTTTTATAGTATTTTTTAATAATTTTAAAGTATTAACATAAAAATAAAAAAGTATTATTTTAATATATTTTTAAATAAAAAAAATATTAAAAATCACTGTATATTATAATCTCAAACACGCAATAGATTATATAAGAGACCATTTATATTTTAAATGGTAGGTAAAGAAACACCAATTAGAGTTGCCTATTAAAGTGAAATTCTGCTTAGATGCCTACTAAATGAAGAACTTGAAGACAAAAGTAGTGGCTCGTAGAAAATTGACAATGGATTTGAGATTATTGGGTATCTAAGGTCAATGTAATAGAAGGAAAACAACTTATGTAGGAAGACAGCTAAAAACAAGTAAGAAGAAAGGTTCAAAGTTTAAAATAAGACAGGAGAGACATAAATAATAAAAAATAAAAAATATTTTTTTTATTTTTTATTTTGAAAATATAAAAATTCATTTAAAATTATTTTAAAAACAGATTTCTATTTTAATCTATACTCGGAAATTAACTAAAATTCTAGTGCTATAGAATTGGTTATTTTTGCTTCCCAACCAATACCAACTACCGAATAATCCATATGTGCGTGTATATATATACCAGCAGACACATATATGATAACAAAAAAATTATTTTAAGTTAAAAAAGGGTTAATAGAGTGTTTGGAAATGTAGGCTAACCCATGCTTTAAAAAAATTAATTTTTTTGTTAAAAATTAATTATTATTTTTTATCGTTTTGATGTATTGATTTCAAAAATATATATTTTTTTAAAAAAAATTATATTTTAAAATAAAAAATATTTTTTAAAAAAACCACAACTACACTTTTATTCATGCCCAAAGCTTGAAAGCAAACAAGGAAGAAAGATAGACAATATACTCTCAATTTAGCTTTTTGAACCACTAAAATAATGTAGAGGTGGAGTAAGATGAAGAAAGTATCCTTTTATGCCTTGTCGCCCATCTCTCTCGCCTATACATAACACACAGATGTATTATTTGCACTTAATATATATATATATATATATATATATATATATATATATATATATATAAACATGAAAATGGTCTATCTATGAAACCACGTAGGAAATAATTTGTTAATCTTGCATAGAAGACTAAATAAATTCTGAACTTTCTGCTATTCTTCATGATAATAAAAAGAAGTTGACATTTTGCCACAATTCATTGCACTTCAAAGTCTTCCAACTCAGACTTCGATAAAAAAAGAAAGAAGAAACTTAACTGGGATCATTTATTTTATGCTCTCTATTCTTTACGCGCAAAACTGGAGATCTAAAACTCTTCTTCCAGTCCCTACAAGGTAGAGTTTCTTTTTCTGGGTTTGGTTCCTTCTTCTTGCAGGCCATTGACCTTAGAGGTATGTGGTTCTAGAGTCATTAAAAGGCAGAACTAATGTTTTGGTCTTGTCTTCACTATTTTTTCTTCATGTGAATGCGACTCATTTCTGTTTGGTAGGCATGGAGAGAATATCATACAGGCTGCTCCCTGTATTTGTTCTTGGTGTTTCCCTCTTGTTTCACCAGTCCATGGGGCTTAATGCTGAGGGGCAATACCTCCTAGATATAAAGAGTAGAATTGGTGACACCTATAACCATCTTAGCAACTGGAACCCTAATGATTCCATTCCTTGTGGGTGGAAAGGTGTGGATTGCACCAGTGATTACAATCCAGTGGTTTGGTGTCTTGATTTGAGTTCAATGAATCTTTCTGGCTCTTTATCACCAAGTATAGGTGGATTGGTTCATTTGACACTTCTTGATCTTTCTTTTAATGCTTTGTCTCAAAATATACCTAGTGAAATCGGAAATTGTTCGAGTTTGGAGTCTCTTTATCTGCACAATAACCTTTTCGAAGGCCAGCTCCCTGTAGAATTAGCCAAGCTTTCTTTTTTGACGGCTTTGAATATAGCCAACAATAGAATATCAGGTCCTTTTCCTGATCAGATTGGAAACCTTTCCTCTCTCTCACTATTGATTGCGTACAGCAATAACATCACCGGATCATTGCCTGCTTCTCTTGGAAACCTTAAGCATTTGAGGACTTTTAGGGCAGGGCAGAATTTGATATCCGGGAGCCTACCTTCGGAGATGGGTGGATGTGAGAGTTTGGAGTATCTTGGTCTTGCACAAAATCAGTTAAGTGGTGAAATACCAAAAGAAATTGGAATGCTCCAGAACTTGACAGCTTTGATCCTTTGGTCTAATCAGCTTTCCGGGTCTATTCCAATGGAGCTGAGCAATTGCTCCTATTTGGAGACCCTTGCTCTCTATGACAACAAACTTGTAGGGCCTATACCCAAGAAGCTTGGAAATCTTGTATATCTGAAGAGGTTTTACCTCTACAGAAATAACTTGAACGGGACAATTCCAAGAGAGATTGGAAATCTGTCTTCTGCATTAGAGATCGACTTCTCGGAGAATGAGTTGACTGGAGAGATTCCGATTGAGCTGAAGAACATAGCCGGGCTGTCGTTGCTTTATATTTTTGAGAACATGCTTACCGGTGTCATACCAGATGAGCTCACAACTTTGGAAAACCTGACAAAGCTTGACCTATCAATCAATAATCTCACTGGTACTATTCCTGTAGGTTTCCAGCATATGAAGCAGCTGATCATGTTGCAGTTATTCGATAACTCATTGAGCGGTGTCATTCCTCGAAAACTTGGAATCTACGGCAAACTTTGGGTGGTTGACCTGTCAAATAACCACTTAACAGGAAGAATACCGCGCAATCTTTGCAGAAATGAAAACCTCATTTTGCTGAACATGGGGTCAAACAATCTCACGGGTTATATCCCAACAGGGGTGACAAATTGCAGGCCGCTGGTTCAACTTCATCTTGCAGAAAATGGCCTTGTGGGAAGTTTCCCATCTGATTTGTGCAAGTTGGCGAACCTCTCTAGTCTTGAATTGGATCAGAACATGTTCACTGGACCAATTCCTCCAGAGATTGGTCAATGCCATGTTCTGCAAACGCTGCATCTCTCTGGTAACCATTTTACTGGTGAATTGCCAAAAGAGATTGGCAAACTGTCCCAGCTGGTGTTTTTTAACGTCTCAACAAATTTTCTCACCGGAGTGGTACCGGCGGAGATTTTTAACTGCAAGATGCTTCAACGGCTTGATCTCACCGGGAATAATTTTGTGGGTGCTTTACCAAGTGAGATAGGAGCCCTTTCCCAACTGGAGATTCTCAAGCTTTCAGAGAATCAACTTTCCGAGCACATACCTGTGGAAGTAGGAAATTTGTCACGCCTAACGGAATTACAAATGGGAGGCAACTCATTTTCTGGTGAGATACCGGCTGAGTTGGGTGGCATTTCAAGCTTGCAGATTGCCCTGAATCTTAGTTACAACAATCTCACCGGGCCAATCCCCGAAGAGCTTGGGAATCTTTTATTGCTGGAATTCCTGCTTCTCAACGACAATCATCTGAGTGGTGAAATCCCAGACTCCTTTGATAAATTATCTAGCTTACTTGGATGCAACTTCTCAAACAATGACTTGACAGGGCCTTTACCTTCCCTGCCATTATTCCAAAAGACAGGCATCAACAGCTTTCTCGGGAACAAAGGGCTTTGTGGTGGACCTCTTGGGAATTGTAATGAATCTCCACATTTGTCATCTCATCCCCCAGATACTGAAGGGACAAATTTTCGTATAGGAAAGATAATTGCTATTATTTCTGCAGTCATTGGTGGGAGTTCTCTCATTTTAATTATAGTGATTATATACTTCATGAGACGTCCGGTCGCCATGGTTGCTTCTTCGCAAGATAAACCATCGTCTTCTCCAGTTTCAGACGTTTACTTTTCCCCCAAGGATGGGTTCACTTTCCAGGACATAGCTGTGGCAACTGACAATTTCGATGACAGCTTCGTTTTAGGGAGGGGAGCCTGTGGAACTGTATACAAGGCAGTCTTGCGATGTCGTCGTATCATTGCAGTTAAAAGGCTGGCGTCTAACAGGGAGGGAAGCACTATTGATAATAGCTTCCGTGCAGAGATTCTGACTTTGGGAAATATCAGGCATCGGAATATTGTGAAGCTTTATGGTTTCTGCAATCACCAGGGCTCCAACCTGCTTCTTTATGAATTCTTGGCAAGGGGAAGCTTGGGAGAATTGCTCCATGGATCATCGTGCAGTCTTGATTGGCGGACAAGATTCAAGATTGCCCTCGGAGCTGCTCAAGGTATCGCTTATTTACACCATGATTGCAAGCCTCGGATATTTCATCGTGACATAAAGTCCAATAACATCCTGCTTGATGAGAAGTTTGAAGCTCATGTCGGGGACTTCGGGCTCGCTAAGGTGATTGATATGCCACAATGGAAATCAATGTCTGCTGTTGCCGGTTCTTATGGCTACATTGCTCCTGGTAAGATATCCATGGTTTTTGTACTCATGATGCTTCTGCATTTTCCAACATAAATCTAACTGTTACTTGGCTTTTGCTTGATAATGCGTTTCAACCTGTTTTTTAAAATGTTTTTCAAACTGATTTTATCTTAAAAAACATTAAAATGAATGCATGATTGCCTTATTTATCAACAAATCAAAAGCTTGAGCTCCTACTGATATTGAACTTGTGAGTTTCAGGAAATTTATAATCTCTACAAGAACTTTTTAGCTCTCCGAATAATTTTTCCTTGATATTGTTGATGAATAGTTTTGATCTCAATGACAGAATATGCATACACCATGAAAGTCACCGAAAAATGCGACATTTATAGCTACGGAGTAGTCTTACTAGAACTGCTGACCGGCAGAACACCTGTGCAACCACTAGATCAAGGCGGCGATCTTGTGTCCTGGGTAAGAAACTACATTCAAGTTCATTCCTTATCACCTGGAATGCTTGATGATCGAATCAATCTGCAAGATCAGAATACAATCCCTCACATGATTACTGTCATGAAGATTGCTCTAGTCTGCACAAGCATGTCTCCTATGGACAGACCAACAATGCGAGAGGTTGTTTCGATGCTCATGGAGTCGAATAAACTTGAAGGACACTTCGATTCCTCCTCCTCGCCTTCACCGAGTCATCATTCTAATTCTAGAGATGAACTTATCATACATGGGTAATAAACGACAGTGTTTTGATTTTCTTAGAAGCTAATTTATCCTTAGTGTAAGTAGCACAAACCGCATTGTATATTCCTAACACCATGATATTGCTCATCTCCATTTTGGTTGTCTAATAATGAGCAGTGCCTTCAAAGGCAAAGTAACTTTTGTAGTTCTTATTTGAAAAATTAAGTACAAGAAAGAGTTTCCAGTGAGATGATATATATATATATAGTGTCTATTATCTTCAAAAGACTTATCAGAAATTAACGAGTTCTTCATGTTTTTTTTTTGCAAGATCTTCTTCATTATATAAATTTTCATCATCATCTTCATCAGGTTTCCATAGAACATCATCATCGTTGAAAGGTTCTTGCTCATATTAACATTCAATCAAATTGATCAATTTTTATCTTTTAGATCCTTCACAAAGACAAGTGATTGTTTGGATGAAGTTTTTAGGAATAGATCTAAAGTAAGGTCAGCTTCGAGATAAGTCTCCAAAAATGTTCCTTTTTTCTTTGCGATTCTTGTTTGTGTCTATCATAAACCAAAATAGATATTCTTTATCACATGAATACCTGTAGTCATACTAACCATGAGGATTTGCGTGAATTGATTCAATGACAGAGTGGTTATGGGTGTCATCCCCAGTGTGTACCTCTCTTCTTCCCTGGTTCTTCTTTGCACGTAACCCTAGTATCTTAAGGTTGGTGGTAATGTCATCAAATCTGGTATTGATGTTGTTATACCCAATTTGCATTTTCTCTTTAAAGATGCTATCGCTATTGAATAATGATATTGCTGATCCCAAATAGTCTGCAAGGATGTTAACCTGTTCTAATACCACCTGACGCAGTGTATAGCAAAGATAAAACTAGGATTTTAAAACTCTAAATTTATAGACCAAGCTATAAAAAAATCTAGAGAAAATTCATTGGTATTTTATTGAAACTGAAAAATAGTCTTCATCCTTATAAATTAGATATTTATATTTATATTAGTTCTAAAATCCTTACAAAAAAGTATTTCTGATTAAAACTTTTCTAACTGATATAATACATGTTAGGATTTATAAATAGTAAGTTACTAATTAAATTAAAAATTTTAAACTAATTAGAAAATATAAAATTAAATTACAAAATTATCTAGAAAAATAATTAGTTCATATGAATATGAGATGCTTTCCGGGTTTTTTTGCTTTTTTTTTTTTTTTCAAGTTTTACCTAGTAAACATGCTCCGTAAACTTTTAAAATAATTATTCTACGTCAGTATTCCTTGTGTTTTGCCCGGGAAGTGTAGTCTTCCTTTGGCACAACAGCCTGCAAAACATTTAAAAAGAAAGTCCCTTTAACATTTAAGGGTATTGAAAGAAAATATTTAATTTCCAAAAAAAAACAAAGCTATAATTAAAAATGAAATTTGTACAATAACTTTTACTAATACGAGTTTTTTAGCATAATTTAAAAAATTTCATAATCACATACACAATTAATGTGAATTTTTAATTCCCCCCTCCCATTCCTTAACATAAGGTTTGCTAATGAACCAAATCAGATTTTAAGGATGTTTAAGAGTATAATAGTAATTGGTTTTTAAAATATTTTTTATTTAAAAATTTATTAAAATAATATATTTTTTTTTTTTTAAAAATTATTTTTAACATTAATATATCAAAATAATTCAAAAATATAAAAAATTTAATTTTAAAAAAATTCATTTTTTTTATGAAACACAATTTTGAATACAATTACAAATAAATTTTTTATTTTATATTGCGTACAATTGCAAGTTACACCATAAAAAAATATAATTTTTATGTGGTGCGCTGCAAAAATAAATCATTATTCAGTCATTATTTAGGGTTCATATTTAAAATTATAACAATGATAACAGTTCAAAATATTTTTTTCTTAGAAATATATTAAAATATAATTTTTTTTATTTTTTTAAAAATTATTTTTGATATAGCACTTTAAAATAATCTAAAAATATAATTTATTTTTTATTTTAAATAAAATAATTTTTAAAATTTGAAATGTTAAACACACCTTAAAACTATATCTCTTCATGCTATGGCGCTTTCAAGGCGTAGTCGAGTCAAAAAAAAAAAAAAAACAGTCATCCTATAAAATAGTGTCAGAAAAAAAATGTTGCGAAAAAAATTAAAAACATTTCAGCTGTAGGAACTAAATTGAAACTATTTACATAATTGGGGCACCGAACTGTATGTTCTCCAAGGAAATAACTTTACACATCGCCTAATAAAATAAAATTGCTACAAATATTTATTTTATTTTAGGCAAAACAATTAAAAAGAAAAAAATATAAATATATTGAAACTTTGAGCCATTTTAGCGTATAAGGACAAAAGCCAGCTCAGCAAAAAGAAGCTACATAGATACGTGTCAGAACTAACCGAATCTCCTTTAACGTTACTCCAATGTAATGGAATTATCACCGTACAGTTCAACGGCTCTGATCTCTCCTCACCACCCTCCATCCGCACTATATAATCCGCCACCCCACTCTCTCTCCTCTCCAGAAAATTCCAGAAAAAGCGAAAAATCGGAGGAGCAAAAAGCTCGGAAACAAATAAATTTCTAATCTTTAATTAGCTGCTTAAGGTTTTTTTTATCTGTAAATCGAGTTCTTCAGAATTTTCGTGTGGGTTTTTACAGCTGTTTGATCTGATCTGGAGAATTGGCTGTTTCATTTCATGACTGGAGTTTGATCTTGGTGAGAAGAGAGATAGAGATCGAGATCGAGATCGAAATGATTTCGTTGCAGAGTGGTGGTCGCCCGGCTGCTTTTGGTTCGGCTCGCGATGACGCCGTCGGTGGCTTCCAGCTGAAATTGGAGCCGTCGGCTTCTTCTTCGGCTCCGTTGAGTTTGTTGCCTTTTAAAGGCCGCGATTCTCATCATGAAGGTTAGTCAGTTGCCTTTTAAAGGCCGTGACTCTCATCATGATAATTCTCTCTCTCTCTCTCTCTTATTAATTCTTATCATTTATTTTTTTGCATTTAAGAAGTTTTTGATTTAGGATTGTATTTTTTCAGATCGGTTAATTTTGAAAATTTGGTTCTTTTGGACGCAGTTGTTGATGAAGAAGCACACTTGACGCTGGCGCATAAGCTGTACAAATCTGGGAATTACAAACAAGCGTTAGAGCATAGCAGTGCTGTTTACGAGAGAAGTCCACAGCGGACTGATAATCTTCTTCTTTTGGGTGCTATTTATTATCAGGTTGTTTTCCATTTTCATTTATTTGTTAGGGTTTTTATTATTATTTTTTATTATTTTTTTTTTTTCTGTTTTGGCCAAAATTGTAAATTGTTTGCCTTTTTGCTTGCAGCTGCAAGATTATGATATGTGCATTGCAAAAAACGAGGAAGCTCTTAGACTTCAGCCGCGTTTTGCGGAGTGCTATGGAAACATGGCAAATGCTTGGAAGGTAATTAAGATCACGTGGGTTTGTGTGGAATTATGGATGTGTTTGATCCCTACAATTAATGATAGGGATTGATTACTGATGAAGGTGATATTTTGTTTGATAATTTTACAGGAAAAGGGTGATATTGATCGTGCAATTCGATACTATTTGGTTTCCATTGAGGTTAGTGTGCAGATATTAAACTTTTTCTTCCCTAACTAGATTTTTTTTCTTATTATTTACACTTGAAATGAGTTGTTTAGGAAGTTTAGAAATGCACAGGGTTTGTTAGCTGATTTAAACTCCATGAATGCTTACTTTAAACAGGCATGTGATAGTATTAAGTTAGTTGGACAATAACCTTGTAATTTTCTTTTATAACTGCACTACCTTAACATGCTAGCTTCTTGTTTATGATAGTAATGATGGTTGTGTTTGCAATCTTGGTTGCAGCTTCGACCCAACTTTGCTGATGCTTGGTCAAATTTGGCTAGTGCATACATGCGAAAGGGAAGACTTAATGAGGCGTCACAATGTTGTCGTCAGGCCCTGGCATTGAATCCTCTTCTGGTAATTTTTGTCTAACATGGATTTATGATGATCTGGATGACTGTCAATTAGATGGGCCAGAGGAAAAGAAAATTTATGATTTCAGTATTCTTTATTGCTCTATGCTAGCAACCAGGTGTGGATGGTATTACAAATGTGGTGAGGGTTCATTACTTGCTTGATTTCATCAATTGTCTTGCAGGTTGATGCTCATAGCAATCTTGGGAATTTAATGAAGGCTCAGGGATTAGTGCAAGAAGTAAGTGTCAATAAATGAGTACTGCAACTATGTTTAGTTTCTTAGTCCTTATTGCGTTTAGTGATTAGCCCAGACGTAAATTATTTGGGCTATGGTATATGGTCTTTTAAACTCTGTTCATACCCTCATTGTTTACCATGCCATATAGCTAGGAGTAGGATACCAGTGGATCTTTTAGCATCCAAACCAGTCCATTGGAAATTTAGCACTCCAGTTTGAGTGAATGACTGAAAGCTCTACTAGATTCACCTGGCCCAACTTCTCCATCTCACTTGTGGGAGAGAGGAGGTCATTGTTTCCATGTATATGTTTGTGTAGTATGCGTATGTCCTTTCCGGCAAAGTTACTGATCATTATAATTCCTGTGTGGGACTGTGTCTTAATTCACAGTTCAATACAGATATCAAGTTGTTACCACAGGCCAGGGCTCAGATGATGGTTGATCTAGTTGTAACTTCCATGTGAAGACACCAAATTGTCAGAATCTAACATTTTGTGCAGGCATACAGTTGCTACCTTGAGGCTCTACGGATACAACCAAGTTTTGCAATTGCATGGTCAAATCTTGCTGGTCTCTTTATGGAGTCTGGTGACCTTAACAGAGCACTTCAATATTATAAGGTATAGCTGATCTCCACTTCAATTTTTCAGCTCTTTTTTTTCAGTTGAGTTTTGGTTGTTTTCCCCTTTCTCTAGAGTTTGCTTTGACTATCTGCTTCAACTGCCATCACTTTCTAAAGTTTTCATTTTTTGCTGGAATATTGCATCAAATATGGTGTGTAGTCATCATGTCTAAACATTGACAAAAAATCTTCTTTGATTGCTTTTGGTAATCAATTTCAGTCAATTCTTTCCTTTTGGAGCTAGATTTTGACTGTCACTTGTGAGCTATGAATGTCACCAGTATCAATCTGAATCTGAATTTATTTGGTCACCATATATCATATTAAAGTTTGTGAATGATCTCCATTTGTAAATTTCCTGGTTCTGTTTCTTTCGCAACTGTTATAATGCTTGCTGATTGCGTTTTGTAATACTAAAATTGCAGGAAGCTGTAAAACTTAAACCTAAATTTCCTGATGCCTACTTAAATCTTGGAAATGTTTACAAGGTAAGCTGTGATGTCTTGTGTGCTTAAAGTGGAGCAGCTGCTTCTGCCTGGTCTGGCATTGGTCTATGTAGGAAACTACAGTTTTTCTTTGCCCTTTTCAGGCCCTGGGAATGCCTCAAGAGGCTATTATGTGTTATCAGCGAGCAGTTCAGACACGACCAAACTATGCGATGGCTTTTGGTGAGCCTCCTTTGCCTTGCTGCCACAATTTTTCTAAACATTCCAAATTTTTCTCAGTACTAGACAATTAAATGCTGATTGGATATTTGTATTGCTTAACTTGTATTTTTTCCATGTCCTTTCTGTGGTGCACTTCTGGATTATCTTCTTACAATCCATCTATTGTTGGGTTCTTCTTTTGTTATTATTGCTATTAAACCATCAATACTATTTCTTTTTTGAAAATGCAAATAATGTGACGCTGTGTATAACAAAGATAAAGCAAGGGTTCTAAAGCCTTAAGGTTACAGACCAAACTGTAGAGAAATTTGGAGAAAATTCTCGGGTATTTTATTGAATCTGAATAATAGTCTTCTCATCTCCATAAAATAAACCAGACATCCCTATTTATATGTTAGTACTAAAATCACCTATAGGAAAGGATTCCCAATTAAAACTTTATTTAATAGAATCCATCTAGCATTAGGATTCCTAAATAGTAAAATACTAACTAAATTAAAAGTCCTAAGCTAAGTAGGAAACAAATAATTAAAATCCAAAATTAACTAGGAAAATAATTAAAACAGGAAAACAATAACTTCATGCTTCATATGAGGTGCTTTTGGGTTTCTTTGCGGACTTCTTTTCAAATTTTGGCCTTGTTAATGTCCATAAACTCTTGGGATGATTGGTTTATGTCATAATGGTTTCTAGATGAACCTGTTTATAGTAAAATTTTGTGGTTGTGCCTGCAGTTGTGCTTAGACCTGGACCTTTTGTTTTCCAACTCTAGTAATTCTAGTTGTTGCTTCATTCATGCTCATTCCTGATTTTTCTATTGTTTTATTTGTTCTTTGGTTGATGATTATATATGGAAAATTTATCTTTAGGAGAAAATATTATTGATTTATTGGCTGTGAGTTTACTTTTTTCCATACATTGGCAAGCTGGATGTTAGGTTTTGTTAGGTATGGGGTTAAGAAATTTGGAGAAATGCTAAGTTGGTAAGATTTAATGGTTAAGTATTCAGGGTGTAAAAATGTTAAAGTGAAATGTCAAGGATGTTTGGTAGGAGTTGAAAGTAATAGGGGGTCCCACTTTAGTTAAATCAACTTTTCAATTACATGTAATCATCAAAAATATTAAATAATATGTATCTATGGTTCAAAATTTAAGATGGAATCGGAATGATAAAAAAAAGTTGAAAATTTAAAAAATAGGGAAAAACATAAAATCCAAACTTTTCCCCCTTGAAAAATCTGTTACTTCCCCCTCTCCAAGGTCAACATTTAACCCCCATTTTAATTTGTAACCTCCTTTAAATCTTTCCCTCCTCTAAAAAATCTACCAAACACTAGTAAAGGTGAAGGAAAATAACAAGGTTAAGTTTTTCACCTCCTTTACCCTTGTGTACCAAACATATCGTTAGGAGTGTTGGGGGGGGGGGGTTACTTCTCATCTGCTTTCATGTAATTCTGGTTGAAGAATTTTTATTTTCCTCAAACTTTTTGGCCTGTAATACGGTGCAGGAAATTTGGCTAGTACATGTTATGAGCGAGGCCAAGTGGAGTTGGCGATTCTTCATTATAAGCAAGCCATTGCTTGTGATCAGAGATTTTTAGAGGCTTACAATAACTTGGTTGGTCTTTCTTTATGCTAGCAGCCTTTTACTAGTCTTGAGTTCTTTCAATTTTGAATCTTAATTTTCATTTTCTTTTATATTCACTAACCTGACTTTCGGATTTATTCTCTAACTGGAAGGGCAATGCATTGAAAGATGTTGGTAGAGTGGATGAAGCACTGCAATGCTATAATGTAGGTTGACATTTCCTTTTTTCACCTTCTGCAATTTGCTTGTTTAAGTAATTTCTAACCTTCATCTCTTGTTGGCTTAAGCAATGTCTTTCAATACAACCAAGCCATCCTCAAGCACTTACCAACCTTGGGAATATATATATGGAATGGTATATGATCTTGAAATCTTGATATTTTATTTTTAATTAATTATTTTATTATGTCAAATATATATAGGATTTGAAGTAAATTGAGTCTTTATGAGAGTTATTTGAACATGCAGGAATATGTCTGCAGCTGCTGCTTCATGTTACAAGGCCACTTTGGCTGTCACGACGGGGCTGTCCGCTCCTTTCAATAATCTTGCTGTAATCTATAAACAACAGGTAAAGACAGCTGAATTGCTTCCAGTGAGCACTTCTCTGATGAACTTTCCTTGAACTGAAAGGACATTGCACAACAGTTGTTTTCCCCTGTTAATACTGTGTTTTGATGACAGTGGATTTCCATTTTTCCTTGGATGTTCCTTCTACATTCCTTTCTTTTTCTTGACAGGGAAATTACTCGGATGCTATATCTTGCTATAATGAGGTTCTTCGAATTGAACCCATGGCAGCTGATGGACTTGTAAATAGGGGCAACACTTACAAGGAGATTGGTAGAGTAAGCGAGGCAATTCAAGACTACATTCATGCTATCAATATTCGGCCAACCATGGCGGAAGCACATGCAAATTTGGCTTCAGCTTATAAAGACAGGTACATGCTAGTTACTAGTTTGAGAATCCAACGCAATTAGAATAGCTGTTGGATGTGCTTGGTGGGTGGAGAGAAAAGGAATCACTTAGTCGAGTGAGTCTTGGTTAGTTTCCCTAGTTTGATCTTGTAATGGGAGTCTCATCATGTTGATCTGCAATTGCTTGCTATTCATAAGGTTTTTCAGAGAACTGTTTATTTAGCTCCTGATTCATCAAGCTACCAGGTTATGTTATATTTGATTTGCTGCAATTGTGCTTAGAGCTTTCTCGAATGTTTCTTTGATTGCACTTGAGTGGAGAAATATGTTTGGCTAGAAATCAACTATTGAGTTTGAATGCATCAAAGGTTATGGTATTGAAAATATTCGTGTTGGCTATGAAGGAAGCGTTTGGGATTTATTTATTTTTTTTGCTAAAATTTAATATGGTTTGTATGTTTTGGATCGTTTTGATGTGCTGATGTCAAAAATATTTTTAAAAAATGAAAAAACATCATTGACATGCATTTCGGCACGAAAAGTTATTTGAAAAGCAACCGCTACCACACTGCCAAACATACTTGAAAACTAGCTAACTGCTGTTGAATTTGGATTTGTATTGCATGCAGCGGACATGTGGAGGCTGCTATAAAGAGCTATAGGCAGGCATTGCTTCTGCGACCAGACTTTCCAGAAGCAACATGCAACCTTTTACATACATTGCAGGTATTCTTTAAAATTGATACTCATACTGCACTGTCCTTCTAGAGGGTTTAACCTGGATTGGTATCGATTCGATGTGTTAGATTTATAGTGTAAAAGCCATACTGTTTGACTTGTTGAACTGAGGTGCTTATTTCCTTTTATTAGTTAACCTTGTCCTGATCAATACTGGTTGTATTCTGCATGCATCAAGGATGTGATTGATTTATGCATAACATTCTCTGTCCACAATGCAATGTTTGGTGTTGATTCTGATGAATTTACTGTCAAATATGCTGCATCTCCATCTCCCTCCTCTCTCCTTTCGTGTTTATGTATTTGTTCATAAAATCTTCCATTTCAGCTTGTTTAAGCCCTCCTCTCTCCTTTCGTGTTTATGTATTTGTTCATAAAATCTTCCATTTCAGCTTGTTTAAGCTAATTAGTTGGATGTTGAAGCACTTTGTTTACTACAAGAAAAGTTTTGAACTGATTTCTTCCTTATTTCTCATTTCCCATTTTACAGTGTGTCTGTTGTTGGGAGGATCGCGATAAAATGTTCGATGAAGTCGAAGGGATTATTCGGAGACAGATTTCGGTAAGAATTTATGATGTTTGTTAATGTTCTTTTTAAGTTCTTTCTTCATTTTGTTTAGCTTTTGAATACTGTTACGTGGAGTTACAAACTTTTCTAACTACCCTATTAATTTCAGATGTCAGTTCTTCCTAGTGTGCAGCCTTTTCATGCTATAGCATATCCTATTGATCCCGTGCTTGCGCTTGAAATCAGGTCTGATTATTGTTTTGGACTGGGCCGTACTTGATCTCTATGATCTAAGCCTTATTGTTCTTATTTTTACACCTATTTTACAGTCACAAGTATGCAGCTCATTGCTCCATAATTGCATCTCGTTTTGCACTTTCTCCCTTCAAGCATCCTGCTCCTCTTCCTGTTAAGCATGAACGTGGAAGTGGGAGACTTAGAATTGGATACGTGAGCAGTGACTTTGGCAACCATCCGTTGTCACACCTTATGGGCTCTGTATTTGGTATGCACAACAGAGAAAATGTTGAGGTTTGTAAATTCAATTTTCCACTGCAAGGGCTATCTAGCTTTTTATTTTTCTACATTTTTGGGCTACAGGTGCATGTTATGACTAACAAGATGTGCAGATTTTCTGCTATGCTTTGAGTCCAAATGATGGTACTGAGTGGAGACAGCGTACCCAGTTTGAAGCTGAGCATTTCATAGATGTATCTGCCATGTCATCAGATATGATTGCCAAACTAATTAATGAGGACAAGATACAGATCCTTATCAACCTTAATGGGTATACCAAGGTACACAGTTCAGAATTTTCCTAAAAATTTAACCATGTGATGTGGGGATGAAAAAAGACAATAAAGGGAATTGGTCTTTGATTATTTTTAAGTTTAGTGCTGCATGATTATTTTATATTTTTGGTGTTTTGAAATATTAGTATTTATTATTCAGTAGTTAGAGTAGAATTTTAGTTTCCTTATTGAATTAGGACTACTCAGTGGGTTTTTCCTTATTTTATTTTTATGTTTCTATAAATACACACTTATCTAGACATTATGTTATCGTTTATGATATTTGTCAAATACATCGAGTTTCTCTTAAATAATTGGCAATCTTTATTTTGTGCTCTTGTTGGTGGTTCTACACTTTCAACATTCTGAGGCCTTTTTACAATTGTAATCATCATTAGAATTTGAAGTCTGTTATTTTTATAGGTTGCTTGGGATTGTGTCACTTGTTTTTATTTATTTTGCTGGTGTAAACTTTTGAGTGGTTGATGTCTTTAAACAATGGTTTTGGTAAATGTTCATATTGACTTCATACCTGTAGCCTGCTGGTACTGTTACTAATGGTTTTATCCATTCTAAATTTGCAAATCATTGAGTTCCAGCTTTTAACTTGCGTTCTGTGTATTATGTCCATCCAGGGGGCCAGAAATGAAATATTTGCTATGCAACCTGCACCTATACAGGTTTCATACATGGGATTCCCTGGGACTACAGGAGCAACATACATTGATTACTTGGTCACTGATGAGGTTGGCAGGGAACAAGAATCTAAATTTGCATCACTATCTGCTGTGTTATTGTTTGTCTTTGTTGTCTGAATTCTGATGCACCTGCTCCTTCCTTCCAGTTTGTTTCACCCACCCGTTTCTCGCATATTTATTCTGAAAAGCTGGTTCACCTGCCACATTGCTACTTTGTGAATGATTATAAACAGGTTGGTCCCAGACTATCTATTTTGCTTGCTTCATTGTGGAACATGAATATTTAAAACCACCACTGTTGCTTTCAGAAAAACCTGGATGTGTTGGATCCAACGTGCCAGCACAAGCGATTGGATTATGGTCTCCCTGAAGATAAATTCATATTTGCATGCTTCAATCAGTTGTACAAAATGGATCCTGAAATCTTTAATACTTGGTAATCCAAAGTCAAAGGACAGCCCTGACATTTAATTCATTTTTATGACTGCAGGATTTTAATACATGGTATCTTACAATTCATATTTATTTTTAATATTGCAGGTGCAACATTCTTAAACGCGTACCCAACAGTGCACTTTGGCTCCTTAGGTTCCCTGCTGCAGGGGAAATGAGACTGCGAGCATGTAAGTGAAATTTTTCCTCACCTCTCCCAAGGATCACAATAACTCTCTTAGCATCCGGCACGTGGCCTTGTGTTAATGACCATTGGACTTTGTTCAGATGCTGTTGCACAGGGGGTGCATCCAGACCAAATTATTTTCACAGATGTTGCCATGAAACAAGAGCATATCAGACGCAGTGCTTTGGCAGATTTATTTCTCGACACGTAATTATTACTCTCTTACATTCACTACTGAATGCTGTCATTTGTTGCCTTGGGGCTTCTTTGATGTTGATGGTTGGATTTTTCTTTTAGGCCATTATGCAATGCACATACCACAGGGACAGATATTCTGTGGGCAGGTTTGCCAATGGTGACCATGCCCCTTGAGAAAATGGCTACAAGAGTTGCTGGATCACTTTGCCTTGCCACCGGACTTGGGGACGAGATGATTGTTAACAGGTGGGGTACAAAGATGAATTGAGTTGGCATGTTCCTATGCCATACGCTTTGATTGCTTGCTTGCTTGTGAGATTTATCTTCTCATTGTTTTGCCCATGTTTACAGTATGAAAGAATATGAAGAGAGGGCTGTGTCTCTTGCATTAAATAAGCCAAAGCTTCAGTCCCTGACAAACAGATTGAAGGCATTCCGAATGACTTGCCCTCTGTTTGACACAAAACGCTGGGTAAGCTTAAACAGAAGCTTTATTTTCTCAACTACCATGCTTTTGTTTTGAGGGACAAATGTTCAATCTCTCTTCGCCTTTGCAAATGCAGGTTAGAAACCTGGAGAGGGCATATTTCAAAATGTGGAATATTCATTGCTCAGGCCAGCAACCCCATCGCTTTAAAGTTGCTGAAAATGATTTTGACTGCCCTTACGATAGATAGAACAGATTGGATAGACGGGATTGTAGATAAGAGCAAGAGAAAATAATCAAGAATATTTAGGTGAAGGTTGGTCAATTATTCAGATGAAATTGTGATGTGTTTACCATGTCCATGGATGAATTCAGTTATCTAAACACACTAGTCAAGAAATGAAATGATAAAATTTGTGCTTGCTGATCTCATACTGATTCTTTCGTTAATCATACATGCATATGGATGACAATGTTAAGTATGTGTGTGCTTCTGAAGAGAGATTCAAGCCCAGGTCTGAAATTGATTACATCATACATATTTTCTAGTTACCAAGATTCTCATTATCATATAGCCATGAAGGACCTGAAGCACATGTTAATCTCAAAAGAACCCAAAATAATTCTTTTATTATTATTATTATTGTTGTTGTTGTTTAAAATGTATCGTATGAATAATGTTGTACAAAATTTCATATATGATTATATTTCAAACATACGTCTACCATTCATATATAGACATGTTAGTCTGTAAGAAAAATAAGTGTGAAAAATTTGTTAATCTTTTTGATGAGCATGAAATTTAAAATATTAATATGGCAATAATATATATTGCCATGTACACAAAATATGAAGTAAAATTACAAATGGCAAATAAAAAAGGAAAAAAATACTTTAGGTTTGTAAAGGAGAAAAAAAAGATTAATCATTTACTAGTAATATTTGCTGGTGTGATTTTTTTTGTGGTTATTTTTGTGGTTGGATAATGATAGTTTTTTTCTTGGGAAATTTAGGGATTCTCAAATATTTTAGTTGGTATTTTTGTAAAGTAAAAGTGCAATAAATATATAAAAGAAAAGTAAAAATGCAATAAATATATAAAAGAGCATTGAATCTTGGTTATTCATTGTTGTTTTGGTATTAAATCAATTATTTTTTTAAGAAAATAATGTTATGTTTATACATTGAGAATGAAACAATTGTAGGATGCATGGTATTTATAGGAAGGAGAGGTTAAATACCTTTTGTATATGTTTGGTGAAAATGCATAAAAATAAATATTTTAGATTTGTAAAGGAGAAAAAAAAAGTAAATTCTTCATTTCCTCTCTTAAACCACTTGAATCATGTTTTTCTCTCTTAAATCAACACTCTTCCTTAAACTAATTACTTTAAAAAAAAGAAAAAAGAATAGAAGATAAAAGAGGAGCTCCACTTCTGGAAAATTCAACTAGAACAGCTACTCTTTTTTTTTATTATTATGATTTAAAAAACGGATGTTCTATTTTATCATTTTACCCTTATTATTATTATTATTATTATTATTATCCCCAACACATACTTGGCTGTCAACCTAAATTGCAAGGTCTTTCTTAAATCCGATTTGACCTGTAATTTTAAACTCAATGTATTACTATATGTCAACGATTCCTTGTAATATTTTATCTCTAATAATCAAATTGAAAGAGAATTAAATTGAAAGATATTAATACTATAAAATTAGACTATATAATTTTACATCAAAAATTTGAATTTAATATACCATTTTATTTACTTAAATCATCATGATTTTTAGACCAATCAATTGATGACTTTCATTCATAACCATTATAAATATTTGCTCTTATTTTTCACCATTTTCAGTAAAAAAAAAATAAAAAAATACCGTGATTGTTTGCGGGGCTTATACCGACAATCAATGTTTTTTGCGTTAAAAATCATACATCATTTTATTTAAAATTCTACTATATTGTTGTTGTTGTTATTGTTGTATAACTATTTTCACCCCAATTCATAAAGATTTCTCTTACATAATTATTTTACCTGATTGAGGAATTTACATAGTTCATTACTGGTTTGTATTTCATATACTGATTGTTGTTTTATTTCATCCAAGATCTAAGTGAAATTTATAAAAGTTATTACCCCCATCTATAAAAAAAATCCTTTTTAATTATCATTTTTTTATCATTTCTAAAAACTGATTTACCAGTTTTAGGTTGGTTTAAATTATTATTCTTAATATTACTATAACTATAACTATAACTATAACTATTATTATTATTATTATTATTGAAAAAATTAAACTACGAAACTGGAAGGAAATAATTAAAAATTTTAAAGACTTTGACAAAGAAACCAAAAAAAATAATAAGAAATTAAAAGAAAAAGGACCAAATTGAAATCACTATCATTATCATTGAAATAAAAAAAAAATTATGAACTTGATTTGAAGGATAAAAATGAAAGCATAAAAAAATTTTTTAAAAGAAAAAGTGAATATAAATATGAAATTAAATGATCGAATTGAAAATCATTATATATACAAATTAGAAATCAATGGTTAAATTAAAAACACAAAACTTAAAAAAAAAAAGAAAAAATAAATATATAGCAATCAAAACTAAAAGAACTGACTAATATCATAGTATTTTGAATAATTAAATTACTCTTATATATACTAAATTAAAAAATCAATATATGACAGAGGAATATTCTCTTTTTGAGTGACAATTCTCTCTTACTAAGAAACCATCGTCTCTCTCTTTTTGAACCAAAATTAAACACAAAAATGTGGTTTTTTTTTTTTTTCCTAATCAAAGACAAATATCTATGAATTATGAGTTTTTCTCAATCAGGAAATTAGGGTAATTTTCTATGAATTGATTTTTGAGTCATCAAAAGTATGCATTTCCTTTATATAATGAAAGGGTTGTTTGGTTTTTAATAAGATGAAACTATTGAGTATTCTTAAACCGCAACATGCTTCAACTTTTGGTGATTGCCTGGACATGCTTCACGCAGCAACATAACAAAGAGTTTGGCAAAGCAGGCTGAACTAGCTAGGAGTTGAAGTTGCATAAATGCGACTAGACACTATCTGATAGATTCGAAGAAGTTATAGGAGTTGAAGATCTCGTGGAAAAATAACTAAAAAAAAGCCATTTGTAGATGCTCTTGTGAACAAAGCTGGAAGATCTTGTATATGAAGTTTTTATGAGAAATAAATTGTTTGAATATTCTAGCTTGATGTTGATAATATTTGGAAATCAATGGATTTTTGCTCGTTGAAGGATTCTTTAATTTTTTTAAAAAAGTAAATTTAAGATTTCAAATTAAAATTTAAGCCTAATACTAAAATTAATTCTTAAAAAAAAAAACCTTTAAAATTGATTCAGGTCTAATAAGAAAAAAATCTTGTATTGCTCCTTCATATATGTGAGACAATGCTTATAACTTAGAGGAAGTGAAAGGAGAAAAAGAGAAATTATAAGTTGTGTTCACTTTCTCTTTTCTCCTTTACAATTTCTTTCTATTCCATCCTTTAATTAAAACCACTATTTTTTTTTTTTTGTAAAAATAGTTTTTTGACCCTCCTTTAAATATACCTTGTTGAATAAGATTATTTCATTAGAAATATAAGATATAAGACTATAACTTTCAACTCTCATTCATCAATGGAAGCAAGCAATATATCATCGGCTTCCATTCAATAATAAAAGCTACAAACATAGGTTTCTTTCCAATGATAAAAAGTAACATGACAATGACTTTCATTCATCAATCAGAATAAGCAATATATCATTGGTTTCTATTCAATAATGAAAGCTACAAATATTAGCTTTCATCTAACAATAAAAGCAATATAACAATGACTTCTTTTCTCTCTTTCTCTCTTTAAGAAAACAACACATACTGGCTTCATTCAATATTAAAGCAACATAATTATTGTTTTCTCTTCAATAATAGAAGCAACAGACATCGACTTCTATTCAATAATGAAAGCAACATAATTATTAGTTTTCCATTAACCCTTTTAAAATATACTTTTGTCATCTTTACCAATGTTTATCAGGTGTAAGTTGTAAGATTAATATACAAAATTAAAAAGATTAAAGTACAAAAAGACCTACATGGTGTTTGACCTTTAGATGCAATATCTGTTGTTGTCTTCTCTTGTACTAGTAGAGACAAATATCACCGATAAGTTTCATGAACAACAAAAGTGTCATTTTAATTCTCATCAAATCCAAATTTTAACTCACTAAATAAAAAAAATCCTTAAAGTTTCATACATGTACATGATGTTTCATTTGTCATAATTTATATAGTGCCGAATTCTAAGCAAAGGTTGACAATTAATTATTTTTGTCACTTCAGTCTAAGCTTCTTAGAATACTATTTTATGTTTTGATCATAACTGGAGTTGTAGAACTCGGTTTTAAGAGCGACTTGTTTCGTTAGAAAATTAAGACATAAGGCTATAAATTTTATGAAGGATGATGAACCCAGATCTTTCATTTATATATAAATTTTTTTTCATAACAATAACATGTGGGATTGTCAAGTAGATTCTAAGATAAACCTTCTTTTAGTTTTTAGCCCATATATGGAGTTTCGTAGCTTCAAATTACACAAAAGCAGTTGAATTTAAAAGATAACACCGATACCTACAATTTTAATGAGATATGCATTTCAAATTTTATTATTTTTAAAGTCAAATTATTTTTAGCTTTACTTTAACAACCAACCAAGTGTTTTAATGCATCACTTCATCATTCAAGGCACCTATTCCATTTCAATATCCTTTTTAATACCATTAAACATCAATTTTACATTAATCAAACTAATTAAATTTACCATTCATAAATAAAAACTTTCTTAATCAAATCATGATTCAATGACTACACATAGTAAACAACATAATTCCACCATAACAACATTAAAACACACAACTAAGGTTTATAATCTCAATTTCACATACACTAGCATCTTATATCACATATTGATTCAATCTAATTAACTTGGATGAAGTTCTTAGGGTGATGAATCAAGAGACAAATGTAAGGAAATACTAAGTTATCTTCACTTTCTCTTTTCTCCTTTCACTTCCTCTAAAATTCACACTTACAATTTATATTCTATTCCATCCTTTAAATTTTTTTTTGATGGTTTTGATCTCCTAAATCCTTTAAATCTATGTTTTTGTGTTTACCAAAAAAAATTGTAAGAAATTTGCAAGGCTTCCTCCTCTCTCCCTAGCATAACAGGCTAGTTGCAACTTGGCTTTCCTTTGGAAAGCCAAGTCTTCTATTTATACTCTATAAATCCTTTATTTGTATATTAGACCCTCATAGTTTTCTTAGTTGTATATTCACCCTTTATCTTTTTTGTTATTTACACATTAACCCCATATTTTCCTTTTATTTCCACTTTGACCCCAATTATAATATCTTTTTCCTTACATTGGCCCCAATATTGCCTTTATTTTTACATTGGCCCTATAAACTCTTCCTTTCTAATAATTTAATGCTACACCTTTTTGCTCATTCTTTCCCCCCTTTTAATTAGAGTTTTCTTTAGATTTAATTATTTATTTCAAGGTTAAATTGTCCAAGATCCATCACTAATTTATTCTAAATTGAGGCTGAGTTGTTGCGGATTTTCATTGAATATATATAGTAAATTTTTCTTATATAAATATTATAATATTAATTCTCAAAGCTATTATATTCCATACACAATAAATTTTCTTTTATTAATTTAATATGTTAGATTTCTTATTATCTATTTATATTTTATCCAGGAGTTTATATTTTTTTGACATATAAATGTTAATTGAAATGCTATAGAAGTGTTTATAAAATAAAAATAAAAATAAATTTGATCAAAGATTAAATTAAGCCGGGACTGGTAACTCTGCTTTAACCCGAACAGCCACCGAGACTGCACAACGCCATAACCCCAGCCTCAGCTTCAACTACTCTACCAACTGAACCACAAAACACAAAAAAATGCTTCTCCGCTCCACAAAACCTCTCCATCACCACCTCTCCGCCACCAAACTACTCCTTCTCCGCCAACTCAAAACCCTCCCCTCCACCACCACCAACAACAAAGACGCCTACTTCTCCTTAATCCACAACATAACAAACATAATCCGCAAAGAAGTCTACCCAGAACGCACCCTCAACAAACTAAACCTTCCCATCACTTCAGAACTCGTTTTTCGTGTCCTTCGAGCTTGCTCTAACTCTCCTTCCGAATCCCTCCGTTTCTTCAACTGGGCTCGCTCTTATTACTCTCCTACAACTATTGAATACGAAGAACTCATCATAACCCTTGTACGTAACAAGAAATACACCTCAATGTGGAAACTCATAGCCCAAGTTAAGGACAACCTCGGCGACAAATTTTCTGTTTCTTCTGACACTGTTTGTTCTATCATCGAAGAGTATGGTAAACATGGTTTGATAGATCAAGCGGTTGAGGTTTTTAATAAATGTAGTCGTAGTTTAAATTGTCAACAAAATGTTTGTGTTTATAACTCCTTGCTTTTCGCTTTGTGCGAGGTTAAAATGTTTCATGGTGCTTATGCTTTGGTTAGGAGAATGATTAGAAAGGGGATAGTGCCGGATAAAAGGACTTATGGGGTTCTTGTAAATGGGTGGTGTTCGAGTGGGAAGTTACGAGAGGCGAAAGGGTTTCTGGAGGAAATGAGTAAGAAGGGGTTTAATCCACCGGTGAGAGGGAGGGATTTGTTGATTGAAGGGTTGTTGAATGCAGGCTACTTGGAGTCGGCGAAGGATATGGTTAGGAGGATGATGAAGGAAGGGCTTGTGCCGGATGTTAATACATTTAATTCAATGGTTGAGGCGATTTGCAATGCGGGGGAAGTTGATTTTTGCGTTGGTATGTATCATAGTGTGTGTAAGTTGGGGTTTTGTCCGGATATAAATAGTTACAAGATTTTGATACCAGCTGTTTCAAAGGTGGGTAGGATTGATGAGGCTTTCAGGTTGTTGCATAATTTGATTGAGGATGGGCATAAACCATTTCCTAGCTTGTATGCGCCAATAATTAAGGGGATGTTTAGGAGAGGGCAGTTTGATGATGCGTTTTGTTTCTTTAGTGAGATGAAGGTCAAGGGACATCCTCCGAATAGGCCGGTGTATACAATGATGATAACAATGTGTGGACGTGGAGGGAAGCATGTGGAAGCAGCGAATTATTTGGTGGAGATGACTGAGATAGGTTTGGTGCCAATTTCTAGGTGCTTTGATATGGTTACTGATGGGTTGAAGAATTGTGGGAAGCATGATCTTGCTAAAAGGATAGAGCAGTTGGAAGTGTCTCTTCGCAGTGCTTGAATTGACAGCTGCAAGACATTACCAATTGCTTCATTGAATATGGATATTGGTATCGGTTAACAGCATCAAACTGAAGGCTGATATGATTGCTGCTTAAATATGAAAAAAGCTGGCTAGTATCGAAAAGGTATATTTCTATCATGCTGCTCTTAATTCAGTATTTATGGTTATGAATTCTCAAGTATTGGCAACATTTAAGTTCAATTTCACAGGCTTGTGTCTGCTGACATGCACTTTTTGGCCCTAGACATGGAAATTGAGATGTTTTTCTTCAGAATAATTAGAGACTGATCACATAAGCTTTATTCCATTCTATTTTAATGCTCTGTTTCTTTGCTAGCAAACACAGTGCGTGGGCATTTGTGAATTTCTTTGTTTTTTTTTTTTTTACTGCCTCATGTAATTAATTCCTTATCCAAGTGCCTGTTTGATAGAGGCTGTTGTTTGATGTGATGATTACCAGTCATTCTCAGCATCTTCAGTAGATAAATTCATTAGTTATGCTAATAGGTTAATAATGCTTGCATACTTCCACTTGAATTGTCTCCAGTCAGTTAAAAAAATGTGTCAAGGATTGCCATTTGCAAATGTGGGATTTACAGTTGGTTGTATTTTCTGAACAGACTGTAGATGTCATAGAAGCATCATTGAGGTTCTGTTCCCTGTCAAGAACTTATTTCATGAGAGATGAACTAGCAAGGGGAAGAGGGTCAGTCAGCTTTCAAGACCTGCACTGGTTTTCTGATCTCACAATTCCTTGCAGTACCATCTTAACTTTCATGGCATGTTCCCATTTCAGGTTTTTCTTTCTATTACATGGCCAGATATCGTTTTGCAGCTACAGGAAATATGCTCTAATGTCTGGGTATTCTAGATAGCTCACATGACTGATCAAGCATATGCCAAAGGGATATGAATGTGCTACATTTCTCATCTATATTATTTTCCTAGATATCGATGGCTTGCATTCAGCCTTTTTGGTACACAGAATTTCTGATTCATGGCATCATCTTTTAGCATTGTATAGGCAGTAGATGAAGTGTTGAGATGCGAGTACAGAGCAATTTCACAGCTTGTCTTTTGAATGTTGATGCATCAATCTTCAAAATTGAGCATGATATCTCTAATCTAAAACAAGTTATTGTATACACTAGTATTTTGCCAATTGACAGTTCTTGATCTTTGAATTTATATGCCTTATTCGTAGTCTTCACAAGTCGATGTTTGGAACTTGCTATTAATTAATGGTTTGCTAATTGGACTGACTTGCTTTAGTTGTGTGATGAAAAAACAAAGCAAGAATAAACTAGAGCTGTACGTAAAAATAAATTGGTTTGTTAAAAGATTGGTAGTTGATAATGACATTAATTACACAAAAACAAGACAGTTTTTGTGGATTTCCGTGTGGTCGGTGATAATGAAATGAAGAGCCTGCTTGTTTTTATATTTTTAAAGTATTTTTGAAAAAAAAAATGATTTTTCTTAAATATTTTTCGTTGCCTTAAATTTTTTTTTTTGTTTTCATATAGTTTTCATGTGTTGATGTTAATTTTTTTTTTTAAATAAAAAAAATATTCTTTTAATGTATTTCCAAGCAAAAAACACTTTGAAAAGTAGTTGCTATCACACTACCAAACGGGCTCAAAATCCATGGAAATTTCTGTTATTGCAGTGATCCCAGAGACTAGGTAAAAGCTTTACCTTATTTTTGTATCTCACTAATATAGTGACTTGTCAAAAGTTGCTTATAATTGCCAATGTATTTCCTAGTTTTGGGCATCTGTACCCAATCTTGTTTTTAAAATAACATAATTGGAGGCTGAGGTCAACTGAAATAACATCTTAATATCACTCCAAACAAATATTGATCGCACCATATCTTTTCAACTTCCAAAATTTTTTAATGAACTTGTCTTTTTTTGATGAATATCTTTTGTCGAAATAACCACGACCCTAACACCTGAAGCTGGACTACAGAAGTAAAAACCATCAGGTTTTAGTTGTATCTGGACTTTTCTGCCTTTCTTTAATGATGTATGGTGGAATATAACAAAAGTATCCATTTTCAAATTGTAGCTTTATTGCATATCAGTGGAGTTGATTAGATGTCTGCTTCGAAATATCATGCTCCAATCTAAAATGTCTCAGTTTTGTGGTTCAAGTCTTAAACAGTTGGGACTATGCAGAAACGAGGAGCAGATGGCTTCATGTTGCTCTTCATATTTCTCTGGGCATCCCAATCTTGATAGATCATTGTGTGAAAAGACTAGGATAGAAAACAGCAACAACAACAGCAACAGTTTCGTATCGAATTTGGATACGAAACTTTGGTGTGCGTTACTCTATGTATTATACACGTATGTTGTATGGCCTGTGTTCAAGCATTTCTGGTGTTTACATGTGCTTCAGAGTGCAATCAAAATTTGGAAAAGAGAATCAGCACAGAAAAGCACATGAGAAACCAGATTATGTATTATGGGTATATATATGACATAATGAGGAAACATTGCTAAGCATAATCAAATCAAGCTGCCAGTTTATGGAAGTCCTGCATGTGTCTGTTTTTGGAGAGTACTCACTACATTCTTTCCCAATTGGAACGCCTTAGTGAGAACATCAGGGTTGATAGGTGGATTAGACCCAAAGACAGCATTTGCATTGGTGATGACGCCAGGATTTTGGCTACTCAAAGCAGCAATAGCAACTGCATTAGTCTTTGCACCATGGAATTGAAAATGAACTGAGGCCAGTTGGAAACACGAAAACATCTCCTGGGCTCAAGACTTTCGTGATAAGATGATTATCTGGATTTGACGTGACAAAACCAACATGGAGGGTGCCCTACAAACCTAGCAGAATCTCTGTTGCTCGACGGTGGATGTGGGGTGGGTTCAGGCCGCCATTTGGTGGCATAGTCGTCTATGCGAGCCAAAGATAAGCCCCAGGTATTTGATCAACATTTAAGAGTTACATTTGATCCAACTCGATTCCTAGTGTTTCTAGGAATGTTGAGCTCCGAAAAGAAATCATTTGCCGTGGCAAGCTTTGGGTCTTTGCGGAACTTCCCCCATTCACAAACGCTGTGAAAACTGTTAAAAGCAATCTGTTAATTCGAAGAACACTGAAAAAACTGAAAATAAACATTGATGGTAAAAAAAAACAAAAGGTAGTTTTTTCTTGAATATTTTTTCTAGTTGTATGGGCTTGACCTAAATGATTAGCATTTTGCAGTAGTTTGGACCAAGTCTCTAGATGACTGGAATTTTAACCCATTCCAGACCTAGTGTTAACCTGGCTTGTCCAATTCTGATAGGCATCTCCTTTATGTTCTTTTTTTTTTTTTTTTTTTTTTTTTTCATATTTTTATGAGTCACCAACTCAAATTTTCCATGCATAATTTTTCTATGCAGTGCAGGTAGCATTTTTTTACCCAGACCATCACTAATTTTTTTTTACCAATAGCAAGCATGCCATAATAATAAATGGCATAACACATCAACTAAGAGCCACCCATGTTCAATATCAATATCAATTTTTCCACCAATTATACAATCTTTTTTACATGAAGAAATTCCAAGATTTTGGTGTATAAATACACTTAGTCACCAAACAAAAAAGCCAGAGCACAACCAAGTCTATAAGCCAGAGAGCATTTTTTAGCAAGATAAGTCCTAGCCAAAGCTAGCTAAATGTTGTAGAAGATAGCCAAAGGCTATGAAAGCCAGACCAAACTAGGCTAGGCCATTCAACTTCTAGACTAGATACGCACTCCTTAACTTTCACTTTATTTTTCTTAACCTATATATATTTTCCCTCTACATACATATACATGTATATTTCTTGACCATATCTTTCACCGTCACATGTGCTGAGATGTTAGTTGTTATTAAAAAAAATATATTTTATACAATACCTACCTCTTATAAAAAATGAATCAAATATAAAAAACCCTAGCAAGTTTTATCTCTTCATCATGATCATGGGCGCGACATATATATAAAGTGCCATGGACTAAAAAAGAAGAGATAGAAAAATTAATCTACAAAGAATAACTTAATAATTTCTTAAGGAGATGCAACTGAACAAATATTAAAAAATCATTATGATGCGTTACTAGATAAACTAAATCTTAGAAATTGTATCTCAACTCTTTTTGAATTTTCCTTGACAATTTCTTAAGGAGATGCAACTAAACAAAAATGAAAAAATCATTATGATGCG
The DNA here is from genome assembly GCF_005239225.2 of Populus alba. Classification (NCBI taxonomy): domain Eukaryota; kingdom Viridiplantae; phylum Streptophyta; class Magnoliopsida; order Malpighiales; family Salicaceae; genus Populus; species Populus alba. Next base: position 8,346,064 of record NC_133302.1, read on the forward strand.
TTGCCTGGGATAAGCTAAATCTTAGAAATTGTATCTCAACTCTTTTTTTCATGTTTCCATGAAAATCTCCATGTTCCCATGAAGCCTCCATGTTTCCATATATATCCATTAAAATTCTACTGGTTTCCATGACTACTTGTCTGCAAAAAATCAAGAATCATTTTCCAGGTCTCGTGACAATTTATTTCCAAAAAAGGATAAGAGATCCTTCTTCAAGTCTCCATAATCACTTGTCCCCAAAAACGATTGGGATCCTTCTTCAATCTTTCTAACCACTCGTGGAACATTTTCATCTAAAATATGTTCTCAAAACACATATATAGACCATATTACTTTTACACTCATTTTCTTGTTACTATATTGCTTAACTTCATAGGCAACACAATTAAATTCTTCTCTCCAAAAAAATTTGATAAAAATTTATATGAAGAAATTTCACATATAAAACATTAATAAAAAAGGCCTAGCCACGATAACATTTTCATGCGAGCATGACCAAAAAAAGATAATATTTGTGCAGTAAGTATTTCCCCTTATTTTTGTTGGTAAAAAACTTCAAAACATGCATGTTTCAGAGGATTTTGATGGAGTGGAAATGGCAAATAAAAATAAAAATAAAAATAAAAATAAAAATCATGGGTTCTCGAGTCATTCTCTTTACATTTGGTGTACTTGGATGTGTAGAGCAGTCGGATTCAGGAGAGAAAGTTCATACGGTATTGGATCAATTCAATTCAAATGGATAGCATCACTGAGAGAAAAGAATGTACAAAATACTGAGTGGGATTGAGTGCTCCTATAGTGTACATAATTTACTGGAAAGTCTCCATTGATCCTATCCACAGATATCTTGAAAAATTACTGAAATCTGCATGTCCTTATCTTCTTGCCAATACTTCTAGCACTTATAGATAACCCTCCCTGAACAAATTATGGAGAGCCATTATAAATTCATAGCGATTGTTGTTTGAGTAATTATTGTTTAATCCCTTTGTTTTTAGAATCATAGTTAGCTAGACCCTTTGGTTTTAAAAATCGGCAACTGATGAAAGCTAATGACTTCGAATCCTAGGTAGTTTGCTGCAAATATAAAATTAAAATCTTGTATGAAGAATTTATAAAAACTATTAAAGTGGTCTTGGGTGAGGGAGGCTCAAACTCTCAGGCCACACGATAACTAAGAAGCTGCGCCACCGCATCTTTTCAAGTGCGTTTGGTAAATGTGGTGGATGTTTTCTAGAATGTTATTTATCAGAATTTATTATTTTATTTTAATATTAATACATCAAAACTATCTAAAACCATCTAAATAGAATTATTTTGATGTTTTTTTAAATAAAAAACAATTTAAAAAACACTTTAAAAATAAAAACTACAGTGATGCCAAACCGGAGAGATATAGGTGTAAGATAATTCAATGTAAACAATCAACTTGACCACCTCGTCCAGCATTAGTGCTGGAAAGTCTTAAAACATGGTTTTTAAGATTTCTATATGTATAACTAACCCAACTACTCTTTTGTCTACAATCTTATCCAATGTAGTTAAAATAGAGGGCCCTGCTTACTTCTGTGTCTGAAGGCCTCCTTTACTGGCTCTGTCATTTTTTTTACTCACAAAAATATGGATGATTACACATTAGGTATGCTTTCAAAATTGTTTTCTGCGTTTAGAATGTGCTAAACATACATTTCTCTACTTTATTTGGTGTGTGGTTTCAGTTGGTAATCTACTTTAAGCTATGATCCAATCTTAGACGAGTTTAGTAGGCAGCACACTGCATCGTTTCAACTTGTACACCTACATAATTAAAGGGGGTGAAGTTGACCTTATTGTTCAGGAAAATCCCACATCTACAAAGAAAATTATTTCTCCACCTAATTCTTTGTTTCCCCCTCCAAATTCCGGTAGTTAGATTAGAGACAATCTTTTTTACATAATGTCTTCCCTAGAATAATAAATAGGCTATGTACTGACCTTTTTCTTTCTTTTTTGGTCTTAAAAGTCGACATTTATAGTTTTCACATACCAAGACTGGTGTATTTACAGTATATTTTTCTCATATCCTTCCATCCATCCATCGGATTCTAATTTCTAATTGAAATTGTTGAAAATAAAATTATTAGTCAAAGTACTTCACTTACAAGTTTAAAATTTTAAAATCGATATAATTCACATATAAAAACTTAAAGAAAAAGAGATTAGAAGTTCGAATCTAGCCAACTTCATTCTCTTTAGTAGTAAAATCAAGCACAAAATATTAGTTGGCGGTGCAGTTTTTAACCTTAAGAGCTTTTACTGTATTAGAGTGTAATATGAGCATCATAAAACCATTCTTCTTTGTCAATGACGTCATATACTCTTGGAAGAACTTGTGATCTTACTCTTACATCATTCTTTTCCCCTTGGGGCATGAAATGTGCTTGACAGAAGAAAAGAAATTAGACTGTCTGAATCTTTGTGTTTGTTTTTATGGTTAAAATCATATTTCATAATATTTTAAATTTTGTTTTGTTTGAAATTTATTGCTTTTAATGTTTTTGGATCATTTTGATATAATTTTTTTTTTTTTTCAAATATTTTTAAAATAAAAAACATTTTAAAAAACAACCATTACCATACTCGCAAACACTTACTTCACAGTTTTGATTGTGCTTGTTATTTTTGAAGCTATTGCTCTTCCATAGTTAAGCAACAAGGATACTCCACTTCTGTCCAAAACCAATTGTTGCATTTAATTGCAGGGATTGGACATCAAAGACACAAAATTTTATGAATTGTGGTTATGACAAAGGATGCGAGGATGTTTCCTGATATTCAAGAATTTATAGTAAAAAAGCTGTAGAAGCCCTGTTGAAATTTGGTCCCTTTATAGACCCAAGAAGTAATTGTGTGTATGTTTAGACTTGAAACATGGAGAGGGCTAATTAACGAACTTAAACATTATATATGTCATCCAAGATAAGACAGGAACACATTGAGGTTTATAGGAAACCATTTTATTGTATTTTAGTATTATAACATAACAACGAAGGTTGCCAGACATTGTAAAATCAGGCTACTAGTCCATGTTACACGTCTTAATCACTCACTGTTTCCTCCAAACAGTTTCTGAAGATAGTTCACTATCTTGAGGTCCAAATGGAAGGCCTTGGCAAGAACATCAGGACTGATGAGAGGATCGGACCCGAACACTGCATTTGCTATTGTAATAGTACCAGGATTTTGGCTGCTTAAACCAGCAAAGGCAACTGCAGGGGTTTTGGCAATATTGAGTTGGAAGTGAATGAGGCCAAATGGAAACACAAAAACATCTCCAGGGTATAAGACTTTGCTGATGAAACGATTATCTGGGTTTGATGTGACAAATCCAACATAGAGTTCGCCTTCGACGACTACTAGAATCTCCGTGGCACGAGGGTGAGTATGGGGTGGGTTTAAGCCACCATTTTGTGCAAAGTCAATGCGAGCCAAAGAAATGCCGAGCGTGTTAAGCCCTGGTATTTGATCTACGTTTAAGAGAGTAACATTCGATCCAACTCGGTTCTCTGTGTTTCTGGGAATGTTGAGTCCTGAAAAGGAGAAATCATTTGCTGTCGCCATCTTCGGGTTCTTACAGAATTTCCCATTTACAAACACTGCACAAAACAAATGCTGGTCAATTCATGCATGCATGAGCAAACAAGGGAACAATTTTCATGTATAGCAGCTTTTTATGAAATGTAAATGAAAGATGTAAGAAGAAGGCATTACCGGCAGCCTTGGGATCATTGATGGCTACACAGAAGTCCTGAAGGGGACTGGGGTCAAAGGCAGAGGCAATTGAGGATGCCAAAGCCAAGAGAACAAAAGCTAGTAGGAAATGAACACTTCTCATTGTGGTGAAGCTCTATAACTTAACACTCTTTTAGCTGTTATTGCTTGAGTTGAGGGGGTGAGATTTCTTGCATTTGAAAGGAGTCTATTTATAGACTGGACTCAGTGAACCGATCTTGCATTAAAAAGTCTTCCAAATACTGTTATCTGTTTTTTAATTTCTGCGATATGAATCTTCCTTCAACCACTACATGCATTTGTCATCCTTCGAATATTCTATCTTCTTATGCTTGCATCACTAGACTCTTGGTTACGCAAGATGTCTTGTTACAAATTTAGATGTACTTTTTTCCTATTTTCTATGACCAATTATACCTGGGAAAAAGCCATAATAACAGCACAGAAAAAGACTAACCACTTTTTGACCCCTTAATTATAAAATTGTATAATCGAATCCTTAGTTGATCAAATTGGAAAAGCAAGTATGTATTGTACAACAAATAAAGTTGCATTAGCCAACATTAATGAGTATAATATCCTTTGTATATCATCTGGTTTTGATCATATAACGCACAATATTCCTACAGGTAGTGGTAAACCTAACGCAATTGATAGTTTAAATAAAATTGATAGTTTAAAAAACTTAAATTAAAAGACAACCACTACCACAATCTTTATATTTACCGATGGAATTTTCCATAAATATTTGTATTATTATTCCATTGGTAATTAATTTACCAATAAAATCACCGATGGAAATGCTTCGTCTGTGAATCTTTTGTTAATAATTTTTTATCCGTCGGTAAGTCTGTTGGTAATAAAAAAATATTATTACCGATGGATTTACTGACGAAAAAAGCGCGCAAAAAAAATAAAATTATCTGCTTTATTTGGTTGGTATTTTCCTCTGAAAAATACCGTATGTAATTCTATCAGTAATTATTTAAAAATATATTTTTTAAAAATCCATTTTACAAAACTATAAAAATAATTAAATTAATATAAACCAACTCTCTATAATACTCAAAACGTTTGGAAAAGAAGAAGAAGAAAATCAACTCAAACAAATTTGCAACAAATAAATAACATGAAAAAATAAATTCAACTAAAAAAATCATGTGAAAAAAATAAAGTTGCGATTGCTAAAAATTTAAAAATTCTATAAATAAATCAACTAAAAATTGATCTCATATGGAAAAAAATCCTACAAAAATATTCATACAATTATTAAGAATACAAAAAAAATAAAAAAAAAATAAAAAAACAAATATAGTGAAAAAAAACATGAAAAAAGAAGAAAAAAAGAAAAATCTTACCTTAATATGGTTGTAAGTGAAGCTAAGAAGAGAAAAAAAAAATCAAATTCATAAAGTATATTAATAAAAAAAAACTGAGAAGAAAAAAGAAGAAAATAAAATAATAAATACTTGAGCATGTAGGAGAAGAGAAGTAGTTGAGGAGAGAAGAGAAGAGAAGAGGAAAAAAATGGATATTGATATTTTTTAAATATGGGGAAGAAGAAGAAGAAAGGAGCCTTGTCTATTGTGAAATTAAGAATTCTAAGCTTTTTATTAGGGTGTTTTACCACAAAATATTTTAATTATTCCGTCGGTGATTCTGTTTGTAATATTTAATTTAAATTTTCAATTCAATCAAAATTTTTCAGAAATCACCAAATATCACTGATGACTTTTTAATTTGTCAATGATTTTGTCTGTAATATTTAATTTCATTGAATTTTTTCAGAAAACTGCCAAATAACACCAATGACTTTTCAATCCGTCGGTGATTTTGTCTGTAAAGAACAATAATTAACAATGCAATTGAGAAGTGAACAATTTTAGATCTTTCTGGAAAATACCGATGGAATTTTTCGTTGATGATTCCCTTTGTAATTGACATAATGAACAATATTCATGGTTTACCAATGATTTTACTGACGGATTTTACTGATAGACTTTATTTCATTGGTATAAATGGCATGTCATTGTTTTTTTTTGCTTTGTTTTAATTTTTTTTCCTACTGTAATTCTCTCGGTATATATAAAGAGAATATTTCCGAAGGTAAAATTTGTTGGAAATTTATCGACGAAAATATTCTCTCGATATTTCTGTTTGTATTTATCAATTTTCTGATGGTGAACATAACTTTATAAATGAAAATTTTAGAAGCATAAGATTATCAACATCTAGAGCTTACATATGATTTTAGACATTTAAGAGAGATTAAATGAAAATAAATAATTATAGTTGAAGGGAACTTGGATACTCCGAACCTTTATAAATTTATAAATATAGTTATCATTAATTTTGAAAATTCTGAAAGAAATATAATACTACTAAAAATTTAAAATAAGTAATGAAATAAGTAAATTTAGCCTAGATGAATTCCAAAAGATATCTTGATAAAAAATGAAAAATCTTCAAACAAAATAATAAGTGCTATTGTATACACTAATGATACTGTATCTAGGTAGTGAGAACTAATAATATATATATTAGAAAAAAGAAATTATCAATAAATAGGATTATTGAAACTAGAGGAATTGAACTCCATATATTTTGATATCAATGCCTTGGATTAAAAGTAAAAGTAAAAGTAACAGACAAAATAAGCTAAAAAAAAAAAAAAAAAATCTAATGATCAGATTTATTGTGACCTGAGACTCATTAAAGGCATCAATTTTGGGCAAGACATAACTAATATCTCTCATTTTCAGTATGCCGATGACACTCTTATTTTCAGTCCTGATAATTTCTCTTCTCTTCAACACATTAAAAGAATTCTAAGATGCTTTGAATTGATCTCAGGTTTGAAGGTAAGCTTTCATAAAGATTTATCATTGGTGTTGGAATTGAGGATCCATTTCTGTTTTTTTCCATGGAAGTTGGAGTTCAAGAAGCTCTGCTCATACTGCAAATAGCCTTATGTGTCGGAAGGAGGGGTTGTCTTTCAAGTATTTAGGCTTGCTTATTGGTCTTTTGTGGCCTATTATTAGCAAAATAAAATTTAGATTAGCTAATTGGAAAGGGCGTCATCTATTTCTTAGTGGAAGGGTTTGCTTGATTAAATTAGTGTTGAACAATCTGCCAATTTATTATCTTTCCATGTTTTTTTTTTTTTTATAGTAAACGAGAGAATTATATATTAAGCAGCCCCATCAAGTACGTGGAGCTGAAAGAGAAATATAATACAATGTGAATACAAAAGAAAAGACCAAAGCGACGAGGGACCTAATTAGTTAGTCCAATTCATAATACATTCATGATTTCTAAAAAGATCTAAGCATGTGTAGCTGAAATTTCTAACTGAGGACTTCAACTAGAAGACCAAATGGTGAAAGGTCAGATAAAAAATCATATCCCAATCTAGAGCCTTGGATTCAAAAATTAGGCAGTTGCACGCTATCCAAATTGACCAGTACAAACCTTTACAGCGGAGGGTAAGAGCATGTTGCTGAAAATTTTCATTGATCAAGCCGGACCATTCCTATAGATTTTGATTTGGGTCTTTATGCAGACAACTTGAGCACCTGAACCAGTTTAAGAAACAATCCCAAAGAGACCATGTTATAGGAAACCAATGGAAAAGATGATTAGTTGTGTCAGTTTCCTTGCAGCAGAATGGATAGTGAGATTCCTCATAATTAATGATTCTCCTCTCAACTAAAAAGCTTCTTGTACTTAGATTGCCATGAAGAAGAAGCCATATGAACACATCCACTTTTGAAGGGGCATAACCATTCCATAGCAGAACAGGGGAGTGATTATTTTTAGTGGCCGAGAGACTATCAAAGAAGAGGCAACCTGATTGAACTGAGTACATGCCAGAGCTGCAGAATTTCCATAACTTGCGGTCTACACCATCTGAGAAAACGAGACCACGTTGTACCTTTGCGATCAAACTCTTCCTCATGCAGCATTCATGGGGCAGAGGGGTCTTCTCCAGGATAGGTTGAGAGATGTATCTGTAAAATTATATATATCTGCAAGGCTTGTTTTTTTGCTACAGGGAGAGGTTATAAAGTCTGGGGAATAAGAGTTGGAGAGTGGTTGTAGAGCCTAGCTAAGAGTCAGTCCAAAACTGAATGTTCCTCCCATCACCCACCTTGAACCCGACATTTGCATATAAAAGATTGGCTATGTTTTGTGTTGAAGAGATCGCCGAAACCATGCCATGCCAAGTTGGAGATAAAGAACTTGTAAACGCAAGGATACCATTCATAAAGTGAGGTCGGTATTTTAGAAGAATGTGTTCTTGCCAGCCTCCTGCCACTCCATTATCTAGATTCCATAGCAATTTAAAGAGCAGAGCCAAATTTTTGTTATGGATGGATCCCAGCCTGAGACCACTAGAAGATTTACTCTTTATTACCTTGTGCCAAGCCACCTTAAAAATGCCATGAGATGTTGAGGTTCCCTTCTAGAGAAAAGACCAAGTTAGAGAAGAGATGATTTTAATAATACCTTTTGGCATAGAGAAAATAGACATGTAGAACAAAGGAAGAGAGCCCAAGACTGATTTAATTAGACATAACCTTCCTGCCATGCTCATAAAATTCCTTTTCCATGTGCTTAGCTTTGCTATGATTATGGACAACACTGGTTTCCAAGTAGAGAGTCTGCTGGGATTGACTCCGAGAGGTAGTCCAAAGTACTTGGCCGGGAAAGTATTACTACGATAAAAAACTGAGTTCGCCAGACTAGGGGTGTAGTCATTGTCCAAGTTGATACCTATTAGTGAGCTTTTATAGAAATTAACTTTTATTCCAGAAATGATCTCAAGCCAATGAAGAATCATCTTGACATGTAGAATAGAGGAAAAATCAAAATCAGAGAGTCATCGACATATTGCAAATGAGTTATGTAATGTCCTAAAGCAGTCTATAAGCCTTTAAAGTAACCTGAAGCTGATGCCATATTGAATAAAACCATCAACCTCTGAACTGCGATGTCAAATAGGAAAAAAAAGAGAGAGTCCCCTTGCTTGAGACCCTTCTCCAGATTGAATTCCCTACTGGGGGAACTGTTTATCAAGATGGCTAATTTGGAAGTGGATAAGCATTCAAAGATCAACTTTCTCCAATGTGAGCCAAAACCCATGTATCCCATACTAGTGTCAATATGTTTGGAGAAGTGGATCAAGACTGTGGCTTTGATGTGTTCTGATAGATGTAATCAGTGTTAACCATTTATCAAGACAGTGGATGCCATGGACAACCTCATTTTCTATCATGAACCCGTCTAAAATCCGATGCCCAGCAATGAATGTAGACTGGTTAACAATGATTACTTCTATCAGAACACATCAAAGCCTAGTGGACAATAGCTTTGCCACTATTTTATATAACCCATGAATCAAGCTTATCAAACGAAAATAGGAGAATTTGCTTGGCCCTTTTGTTTTTGGAATCATAGTTACAAAGGAAGAGCTAATACCCTTTGGCATTTTACCAGTTCTGAAAAACTTTTTAACTAGCATAAAAACCTCTAAGCTGATGATCTTCCATACCTTTTTATAGAAGGAGAAGGTGAAACCATCGAGGCTAAGGGCTTTGGAGAACCCTGAACCTCCCATTTTAATTCTTTTACACGCTGGTTTGCGAAACAAGGAGGAGAAGAAGTTGACAATGCCTTTTTTGATATCATTTGAGGAGACTAGGTGACTACCATTATGTTCAATCTTATTAATGTAGTTGCGGCCTTTCCTTAGACTTGCTAATATGTGAAAAAAAAATGAGTGTTCTTATCCCTTATTTTGCACCAGTTTTGAAGGGATTTTTGCCTCTAGATATCTTCAACCCTTCTGTTAACCTCCCATAGTTTAGAGTTCAGCCCCTGGGGCTTTATTTTTTCAGTCTCAGACAAGGGACGCACTTCACTTAACTTTTCAAGCGTTGTAATGGAGTTCTGGATGTCTGCAAGTTTTAGATTATGATCCCTGAAAGTGGATTTATTCCATTGTCTTAGCTTTTTTTGCCATGATCCCCAACCTCTTAATCAATCTAAAATCACTTAGAAATTCCTTGCAACTATTACATTAAAGGGCCTCAAAATCTGTTAAGAAAGAAGAATAGATCTTATCTCTGTCAAAATTTGTTATTATCTTTCCATGTTACCTATTCCAACTAGTGTTGCTGTAAATATTGAAAGAATGATTAGATCTTTTCTCTGGTTTGGTGAGGAGGGTGGAAAGAAACCGTGTAATGTTAAATGGGCCTCAGTTGTTCTTATAAAAACATGGGGGGCTTGCTATTGGATCTATAAGACCCAAATCCAAGTTCAAGTCAACCCACACCCAATTTAAGTTAACCTTGATATTGGTTGAACTCACCCTTTATTTTTAATATTATTTCGGGTTCTTAGTTTTTGTTAGCAGATGGACTTTGTTAAGTGTTTTTGCTTTTTCAATTTTGGTCGGTATGCCTTATTTGTTTCACGAGGCTATCTTTTTAGTTTTGATTCGATGTTTTAGACGCTCCAGTATTACCATGTTTCAATTAAGTTTAGATTTTAACAATGCTATGAGTATTATGAATTATTATTTTTATTTTAATTAGTGATGAGAAGTTTTGAATAATTATTTGGTTTTATTAGTTTTGAATAACATAATATTTTGAAAGATTATGAAATGCTAAGTATTTTTAAATAACTTACTCTTTTGTTATGTCCGTTATGAGGCTTAGCGTAGATGAAGTTTCTTTTGACACTGCTCCTGCGTTGCCGATCATGGACTTGAAATTCAGGTCGTGAAAGGATCTATCCTAGATAAAATAATTCCCTACTCTTCAAATGATTGTGGAGATTTTGATCATTAGGTTCAGGTTCATGGAAGAATGTTATTTGCAATATACATAATTTGGAAGCTTCTCTTAGTTTTCCATCCCCTCTTACTAACCTTTCTAGAAGTTCATGGTCTAATATTATTAATGTTTGTTTCAATGATGAAGAACTCCAGAACATTGTCAAAAGGGAGGTTTGTATTTTGATTGGGAATGGTAGAGATACTAGTTTTTGGCATGATGTTTAGCTTGGAGACTCTTGTTTGGCAGTTTAATTTCCTAGCTCTGCAGTCTCTCGGTTGATCAAAAGTCATTTGTGGTAAATATGGGTATGGAATTTCAGATGGAAGAGGGCTATTAGAGGTACAGAGGTGAGGTGTTTTAAGGATCTTTTCAACAAGTGCTGTCCTCTGTGGTTCTACATTGTGAAGTTGCTGATAAGCTGATTTGAAAACCTAAATCTGTCAAGTCTATGTGTGGTATGTTATCTACTTCAACACAATCTAATGTATGTAATTCCTTTAGTAGGATATAGAAGGGACTAGTTCCTCTTAAGATAGCTATTTTCTGTTGGATGGCAATTTTTGGTAAGATCAATACTAGAGGAGTTTTGGTTTGCAGGGGAATTCTTGATGCTAGAGATGCTAGCTGTCCTTTTTGCTTGGTCTTAGAAGAATCTGTAGACCATGTTCTCATTCATTGTCCTAATACTTTGCATATTTGGGCTAGGTTTATTGATTGGTGGAGTATATCTAGGAAATTTGTCTGATATGTTTCAACAACGGGAACATCTTGTTCTTGGGAGATTTCAAAGAAAGGTATGGTTCATGATTTTCTTTGCAATTTCATGGTCTATTTAGCTGATTCGTAATGGATTAGCCTTCAATAAGAGGCTGCCTGATTATGATACTGCTTTTCTCTTAATATTGACTAGACTGTGTGCATGGATCAAAGCTATTTTCTCATATTTTCCTTATTGTGCACTCGATCTATTAATCTCTGCTGAAGGCTTAGTTTGTTGGGATAATATCATATGTTTAAGGGTTCTCACCTTATGAAATTCTCCTGATTTGCATACTCTAAAATGGAATGTTGATGGATCTTCTAAGGGCAAACTTGCACCTGCTGGATTACGTGATCATAATGGCATAGTGATGGGATTTTTTTTCCAGTCTTTATAGGAATTAAGAAGTCAAACGAGGCTGAAATACTCGCTGTAATCAAAGCCCTAGAATTATCCTCTTCAAAGAATACATTTTTGGGAAGGAATTTCATTATTGAGTCTGATCATTTCGCCTATGTTGTTAACGGGATGAAGAAGCACCATTTTATGCCCTGGAAATATCATGACTTGTTCATTTGTGCCTTTCGTTATGCTGATCTTTTGGGTTCTGTATCTTATTAATGTCATGTTTTAAGGGAAGCAAATCATATGGTTGACAATCTGGCCAAACAAGGAGTTAATAGAGCGAGTTTCTTGCTTGGATTTGATATTGTGCTTCTTTTACTCTACTCCTTCCATTTATGTAATTTTGATGGCTTTGATATTAAGTGAACATATGAAGATTGATCAGGAACTGTTGCTGGTGCCTTACCTCGCATGAGGGTGATCTCTAAAGCTTTTTATTGTCTTGCTAGGGTCCTTTGCCATTTCTAGGCATAAACTCTGTTGCTTATATATATATATATATATATAAAAGATCAAGAAACTGTGTATTATACCTGATCCTGTCTGCCATTTTCTCACCCCCCTTTTTTTCTCTCTGGCTTGGAACCAAGACCACCACTGCACCAGCCTTCACCTTCCCTCTCCGGCCACAACTTCCTCTCCTGCCCCCCGGAGATCAAAAAACGCAAATCACACACTCGGTCCCCTTCATCTCCCCTCTCAGCCGTTCTTCTCCCAGTCACAACACAAACCTTCAGCCCCTCCGTCTCACTCACTGTTTCTCTTCCCCATCGCCGGCCAGCACCCCACAGATCAACTATACTGAGAACTAGACCACGAACGCCTACTAGGAACTCTTACAACAAGAAGTAGTGCCCCAACAGCCATATCACCGGCGTTCACCGTTGGATGAGGCCAATATTTGGTTATGTTGTGCACCTCATCATTGTCTTCATTCTGACCGCAGGGATCGTTCAGATCTGTCGCCGTTTGCGAAATCTAATTGTTTGAAGGTTTCGGAAACCCCTTTTAGACCTGTCACCGTCGTCAGCCGATTTCTCATTCTTCTACCGTTGGATCAACTTGATTTTTGGGTATATTATGTGTCTCTATAGTCCCTACATCCAGACTGGAGGGATTGTTCATATCTGTCACCGTTTGCGAAATCTAATTGCTTGAAGATTTCTGGACAAACCACTCTCGGAACAGTAAGATCCGCCGGCCTATTTCTCACTTTTCTACCGTTGGATGATTCTGAATTTTGGATATGAAATGCTTATGGTTGTATTACACATTCTGAACGGTGGAGATGAGATGAAACCCTTCCAGCAAAGTGTTATGAATGTTTAAATGGTGGCTCGTCAATCTCAAGTCAGTTTTGGTCTAACTCCGATCTAGGAAGATCTAACCGTTAACTTGAGCTGATATTTGGATATATGCTGCATAAGATGTGTGTTTACCTTTGTACTGATGAGATTTGCTATTGTTTGAATTGTTAGTGAGTAATTATTGTTTAAAGCTTTGTCTAGAATTTGTCATGGCTTTTAATCCGAAATCCCAAACACCCAAAGCTAACATCACCCCGTCAACCACTAAACATCCCACAAACCAACACCAAAACACAGCCTCCCCAACGCAGGTTTGATTTCCAAAATCCCACGAATCAACAAACATTCAAAAATCCCTTTTCAACAACCACCTTGGCCCAAAACAACAACCATCCTCTAAACACAATTACAGTATTCCTAGCCCAAAGAAAAACGATTCAATAACAAGATCTCCTAAAATGCTCCCAACCAAAAAGCCTTCGCTCACCCCTGCAAACCAAACCCTAGCAACGTTACTCAAATCTCACCTGAATAATACAGTCTCTCAAACACCTTCAAACACAACCTTCAAGCTCACATATCCTCCCCCTCCCCCTCCTAAACACCTTTAACAACCTTCCATTCTCCCTGTTACACTAAGCCTACCGAGACATGTGCACCACACAATAAACGTCCAAAATGTTAACAAACCTTCTTCTAACACAACCTTCCCGACCTTTACCCCTTCTAAGTTCTTTATTGAATGTTTCCCATCATGGTTAGATTATCAAGACCTCAAAAAGACGCTTGCAAAGATTGATCCTGTTACCAATCTTTTTGTCTCCAAGAAAAAAACATCACGAGGGAGACGATTTGGGTTTGTTTCCTTTCTTTCCACCTTAAAAGAATCAGAAATTTGTGACAGCTTGAACCTTATTTGGTTCGATTCATACAAAATTCATGCAAACCCAGTCAGATTTCAAAAACCTCTAGAAAAAAAAAACCAGACCTTGCTATAAAACCACAACAAAAAACCATGCCCAAACTCACCTTCAGAGACACCCGGACCTTCGCTGAAGCTCTCTCTATCACAAAGCATCCAAAGAAAATGGTGATGTATGAGTCTATCCCCGATGACAAGGAATGGCTTTAGAGAAGTTTAGTGGGATTCATAGCCACAGACGTAGACTATGCTCACCTTGAGCATATGGTGCTAAACAATGTCAAGCAGACAGTTGGGTTTCTTTTTTTGGGAGGAAGCCAAGCATTCATCACCTTTACAAATAGAGAATCAATGGAAAAAGAGCTGGTAAATGGATCCTCTATTTTGGAAACATCATTCTTTCATCTGAAACCATGGGAAAAGGGAGCTAAAGCCATAGACAGATTTGTGTGGGTGTCTATATTAGGATTACCTTTGATAGGATGGAATCGCAGATGTATTGAATCCATTATTGAGAAAGCAGGGAAAATGCTTGGATATGACATTACTAGCGTGAGCCAAGGATCTCTCACGGGAGTTAAAGTGCTGCTGAGCACAACCTCATTTGAGACGCTAAATGAACATGTTTTGCTGGTTTTAGATGGCGACGAATTCGAAATCTCAATCATGGAAATGAAACCGGATTTTAGTCCCCTGCTGTCAACAATCAAACATTCAATGGGTGCAACAGGCATTCAAACATTAGATGAAGAGTTATGCAGCGAATTTGCAGCTTCAAATGAGGTTACGACAACGGCCACAAAGATTACTGACACTGACGGTGATCATTGTGCAACAAATATTACTTTAACACAACAACAAAAGGCGGATACAGATTGTGATTTCTCTCTCATTCTTTATCAAGGGTACACTGGACCAATAAACAACTTGGATCATACTGACACAAGTTCAAAAATTGCCTGCCTTTTTCCTGAAACAAAAGAAACGTGTGACCCTCGGATGAAATATCAACAACTGCACTCTGCTACATATCAGACTCCCTCTGCCATGTCACACAATAATAAATTAAAGGAAAACACACAAGTGGCAACCGACAGTGGTAGCAGCACAGATGTCTCAGCACATTCAGTTACAAGAGTGGACCTTGTAAAAAACGGCATCACAAGCCAGGTGAAAGGAACAAGGCTAATCAACAAGGCAATAAACTCATGTAACTCATTCTCTGATTTCATACGTGACCTGGTAGAGCCCCAAGAAGTAGTGGAAATGGAGCTAAAGGAAAAAAAAAGGAAAAAGCTTAAACGAACCAGAAGACTTGGCCCTAAATATACATACGGAAAAGGGAAGAAGGGGAAGAAAGACAGGCATGCTTTGGCTCTTAATGGCATATCAGATATTGTTCCTGACTCATTCAGAAATACATCTAAAAAAGAAAACGGCTCACCCCCTGCTAACTGATAAACATGAAGATATTACCTCTAATCATGTATCCATGGATATAAAGACCAGTGATATACAGGCTCATCTACCAACCCTTTTGAACTCTCAGTGCAGCCAAGAGGCCT
Organism: Populus alba; assembly: GCF_005239225.2. NCBI lineage: Eukaryota > Viridiplantae > Streptophyta > Magnoliopsida > Malpighiales > Salicaceae > Populus > Populus alba. The sequence goes on from NC_133302.1 coordinate 8,361,645, forward strand.
CCTCAGAAGCGATCAACGAAAACAACAGGAATGTTAGAAGCAAATCCAGGAAAATAAAACTGTTGCAAGCTAGTGGTAGTGTAGCTAACACTACTAAGAAATGTGTCTCTTCTGATTCCCTCAATTCAGAAATTAAGCAAAGCAATGTCTAGTTCCAGACAACCTGTGAGAATAATCAAGCTGATGGTTTTGATACAGATAAGGAAACCTAGGAAATGTTACATGATGCAGCTGCTCTGGGCTTGGGAACATTCCAAGATCTTATAGGGTATGAAGAGGGAGTTCGGGGGAACATTGACAGAGAAGTAGACGAGTGGACATCAGTCAATCAGTTGTAAGTTTCTTAACTTGCTAAGTTTTGTTCTGTCATGGTTTTGATCTACCTATGAATATTTTTGCTTGGAATAGTTGTGGGTTGGGTATGTTGAACAAACAACATTCCATCCGGAATAGGTTACTCAACAGTAATGTTGATATCTGCTTTCTATTAGAAACAAAAAAAGATAATTGTTGCAATTCATACATCAGGAATTTGTGGAATGTGGTAACTGTTAAATGGGCTTTGCTAGAGTCTGTAGGCAAATCAGGAGGGATAATTGTGATGTGGGATAGTTCTATCTTTGAGGTTAATTCCATAGAATTTAGGGGGCAATGGATCAGCCTATGCGATAAACATGTTTATTCTTCCTTTAACTGCATGGTAGTTGGTGTATATGCCGCATCTTCTGTGCAAGATCATGCTAAGCTATGGGAAGACATCACTACTCTGAAGTTTGCCTTTGAATTACCAATGGTGGTGATAGGTGATTTCAATGAAACTCTTCAAGCTAATGAGAGAAGTAGCGGCTACATTAATCATTCAGGGTCAGCTGCTCTCTGTAATTTCCTGTCTGATTGTGCTCTGATTGAATTCAAACTGCAGGGCAACCATTTCACTTGGTTTAGGGAGGTTCTATGAGCTGTATTGACAGGGCTTTCGCATCTCCAGAGTTCCACCTCCAGTTTCCATTCTTATCACTCTACTGCTATCCTAGAGGGATGTTTGATCACTGTCAATTGCTTCTTCAGGCACCAAAGGTAGATTGGGGATGGAAGCCTTTCCGCTTCATAAATAGTTGGTTGTCACACCCTACATTCTCAACTGATTTTGAGAAATTCTGGTCTGATAGCTGCAAGGAATTTCCCGGTGACTATAGATTGGTAAAGAAACTAGGAATTTTGGGGAAAAGATTGAGACAATGGAACAAATCCACCTTCGGTAATCAAAATTCAAAACTTGCAGACATTCAGAACTCCATCAAAACCATCGAAGATTTAAGCGAGGTACGCCTCTTGTCTGAGACTGAAAAAACAAAGCTTAAGAATCTAAACTCTGAGCTTTGGGAGGTTAGTAGGAATGTCATGGGCATTTGGAGGCAGAAATCCCGCCAAAACTGGTTCAAAATGGGAGATAAAAACACTCGGTTCTTCCATCTTTCGGCAAGTTTGAGGAGTGGTCGGAACCATATTAGCAAGATTGAGCAGAATGGCAGATTTTTAGACTCTCCAAATGACATCAAAGAGGGTGCTATCAACTTCTTCTCAACTCTGTTTGCCAAGCCACAATACGGAATAATTGAAATGGGAGACACAAGGTTCTCTAAAATTTCAAAAGAAAGATCAGTTTGGTTAGAAAGACTACCTTCATTAGAGGAAGTGAAGCAAGTCGTATGGGATTGTGAAGGTTCAAAAGCCCACGGTCCTGACGGGTTCACCTTCTCCTTCTATAAAAAGGAATGGAATCTTATTAGCCCCAACATCTTTGTGATGGTCACAGAATTTTTTAGAACAGGTAAATTACCAAAGGGGATCGGCTCGTCCTTCATGACTTTGATCCCAAAGACCAAGAGGGGGTCTCAAGCAAGGGGACCCCCTCTCTCCTTTCCTTTTTGACATAGCAGTTCAAAGTCATGAAGGACGAGCCGATCCCCTTTGGTAGTTTACCTGTTCTGAAAAATTATGTGACCATCACAAAGATGTCGGGGCTGATAAGATTCCTTTCCTTTTTATAGAAGGAGAAGATGAACCCGTTAGGACCGGGGGCTTTTGAACCATCACAATCCTATACGGCTTGCTTCACTTCCTCCAATGAAGGTAGTCTTTCTAACCAAACTGATCTTTCTTCTGAAATTTTAGAGAACCCCGAGTCTCCCATTTCAATTCTTCTTCATTGTGGCTTGGCAAACAGAGTTGAGAAGAAGTTGACAGCACCCTCTTTGATGTCATTTGGAGAGTCTAAAAATTTGCCATTCTGCTCAATCTTCCTAATGTGGTTCGGACCATTCCTCAAACTTGTTCGAAGATGGAAGAACCGAGTGTTTTTATCCCCTATTTTGCACCAGTTTTGGCGGGATTTCTACCTCCAAATATCCTCGACATTCCTACTAACCTCCCTAAGCTAAGAGTTCAGATTCTTGAGCTTTGTTTTTTCAGTCTCAGACAACAGGCGTACCTCGCTTAAATCTTCGATGATTGTTGTCATAACCCAATTTTTGAACAAATAAAAAAAAATTAAAATGGGGTTAAGACAACAAATTTTGAAGTTTAGGGATAAAATTATCAGATTTAAGAATAATTCAACAGGGAAAATTCCAGCAAATCACGGCCACTACACTGAGATCCCTAGCCTCCACGATGCTAGCCAGCTGAAGGCTGATACACACAACCTTCTCTGGCTTTATATAAAAGCCAAAGAAAGGCCTCACAAATGGAGGAGAGAGGACTGGACGAAGAACCAGAGCAAAAGAAAAAAACAGGGAGGGGCTATCAACCAGCAGACCTGGTGCTTAGACCACCATTGTCTTCATCTTGAATAGAGAAGATCGGGCAGAGGAGCAAGGGGAAGGACCAAAGCAAAGGGAGAGACCCAGAACGCAGAAGACTGAAACAGGGGGGAATTAGGAGGAGCAAAACCCAGGAGATTGAACAAAAAACACTGGGAAACAGAGGCAAAAAACCCAGGGACTCAGGAGACAAACACAAGGATGATAGAACAAAAAAGATGAGAGAAGAAGAAACTGAGGGCAGGTTCAGTTTCCTTACACGCCTTCACTGATCTTCGCCCAAAAACGCTAACACTCCAGGAGAGCAATCTGCAGCACGGTAAGCTTTCTCTTCCTTTTCATTCTTTTTGAATCTTCAGTGCATTTAGCACTGTGCGAAGGTAATTAATTACCTTCGCATTGTGCCCATGCACGCGTGAACAAGTTCACGCGTGCTTTGCGCAGTTGGTCACTGGCTTGGGCCAGTGATCGGGCTGGCTGGGTCCAGCCCAGCCCAAAAAAATAAAATACATGCTGAGCCCAACCCAAAATATATAAAAATTAGAAAACAAAAAAAATAAAAAAAAGGTAGAAAAAATTAAAAAATGTGTATGCACAAATAAAAAATAATATAATTTTATTGGTTTATTCACTAACGCTAGAGTCAGAAATAAAAATACTGGTTTAAATTTATATTATTTTTATTTAGAAAAAATTAAAAAATGTGTATGCACAAATAAAAAATAATATAATTTTATTGGTTTATTCACTGACACCAGAGTCAGGAATAAAAATACCGGTTTAAATTTATATTATTTTTATTTGTTGTATTTTATTTTATTTGCTAGAAAAATAAAAAAAGTATGTGCATGCGTAGAAAATAAATCTATTTTTATTTATTCACTGGCGCTAGAGTCGGGAATAGTCAGGAAAAAAAAAATATTAATCTAATTTATTTTATAGCTACGTGATATTTACCAACGCCAAAGTTGGAAGTATCCGTAATTGAATATTCACTGGCGCCTGAGTCAGGAATATTATAAGCAAATTATCGTAGCGTGAACTAATAAACATTTAGCAATTTAAGACGAAACTAGCAATGCAGCCTGCCTCAGGCAGGACGTTTAAAGGGTGATAATATCTTCCCTTTTAGGTAACCAGTCCCGAACCATAGAATCTCTGTTGACCAGTTAGGGTTCCTAGTGACCATAATACTAGGTGGCGACTCCTTAAACAAGACCTTTTCCCCTAAAAGAACAAGATGCCAGATATCTGTTCTTTTTTATATAGATAAGATCTTGGAATATTCCCAAGCCCAGAGCCGCTGCATCATGTAACATTTCCTGGGTTTCCTTATCTATATCAAAACCATCAGCTTGATTATTCTCACAGGCTGTCTGGAACCGGACATTGCCTTGCTTAATTCCTGAATTGAGGGAATAAGAGAGACACATTTCTCAGTAGTGTTAGCTACACTACCACTAGCTTGCAACAGTTTCAGTTTCCTTGATTTGCTTCTAGCATTCCTGTAGTTTTCGTTGATCGCTTCTTAGGAGCCTCTTGGCTGCACTAAGAGTTCAAACGGGTTTGTAGATGAGCCTGTGTATCACTGGTCTCTTTATCCATGGATGTATGATTAGAGGTAATATCTTCATGTTTATCAATAGAAGACTTAATAGCAGGGGGTGAGCCGTTTTCTTTTTGAGATGTGTTTCTGAAAGAGTCATGAACAATATCTGATATGTCATTAAGAGCCAAAACATGCCTGTCTTTCTTCCCCTTCTTCCGAGGGTCACGTGTTTCTTTTATTTCAGGAAAAAGGCAAGCAATTTTTGAACTTGTGTCAATATGATCTAAGTTGTTTGTTGGTCCAGTGTACCCTTGACAGAGAATGAGAGAGAAATCACTATCCGTATCCGCCTTTTATTGCTGTGTTAAAGTAATATATGTTGCACAACGATCACCGCCAGTGGTAGTAATTTTTGTGGCCGCTGCCGTAACCTCATCTGAAGCTGCAAATTCGCTGCATAACTCTTCATCTAATGTTTGAATGCCTGTTGCACCCATTGAATGTTTGATTGTAGACAGCAGGGGAATAAAATCCGGTTTCATTTCCATGATTGAGATTTCAAATTCATCGCCATCTAAAACCAGCAAAACATGTTCATTTAGCGTCTCAAATGAGGTTGTGCTCAACAGCACTTTTACTCCCGTGAGAGATCCTTGGCTCACGCTGGTAATGTCATATCGAAGCATTTTCCCTGCTTTCTCAATAATGGATTCAATATATCTGCGATTCCATCTTATCAAAGGTAATCCTAATATAGACACCCACACAAATCTGTCTATGGCTTTAGCTCCCTTTTCCCATGGTTTTAGATGAAAGAATGATGTTTCCAAAATAGAGGAGGCATTTACTAGTTCTTTCTCCATAGATTCTCTAATAGTAAAGGTGATGACTGCTTGGCTTTCTCCCAAAAAACAAAACCCAACTGTCTGCTTGACATTTTTTTAGCACCATATGCTCAAGGTGAGCATAGTCCACGTCTGTGGCTATAAATCCCACTAAACTTCTCTAAAGCCATTCCTTGTCATCGGGGATAGACTCATACATCACCATCTTCTTTGGATGCTTTGAGACAGAGAGAGCTTCAACGAAGGTCCGGGTGTCCCTGAAGGTGAGTTTGGGCATGGTTTTTGGTTGTGGTTTTATAACAAGGTCTGGTTTTTTTTCTAGAGGTTTTTGAAATCTGACTGGGTTTGCATGAATTTTGTATGAATCAAACCAAATAAGGTTCAAGCTGTCACAAATGTCTGATTCTTTTAAGGTGGAGAGGAAGGAAACAAACCCAAACCATCTCCCTCGTGATGTTTTTTTTCCTGGAGACAAAAAAATTGGTAACAGGATCAATCTTTGCAAGCGTCTTTTTGAGGTCTTGATAATCTAACCATGATGGGAAACATTCAATAAAGAACTTAGAAGGGGTAAAGGTTAGCAAGGTTATGTTAGAAGAAGGTTTGTTAACGTTTTGGATGTTTATTGTGTGGTGCACAGGTCTCGGTAGGCTTAGTGTAACAGGGAGAATGGAAGGTTGTTTAAAGGTGTTTAGGAGGGGGAGGGTGAGGATATGTGAGCTTGAAGGTGTTTGAGAGGCTGTATTATTCAGGTGAGGTTTGAGTAACGTTGCTAAGGTTTGGTTTTCAGGGGTGAGCGAAGGCTTTTTGGTTGGAAGCATTTTGGGAGATCTTGTTATTGTATCGTTGTTCTTTGGGTTATGAATACTGCAATTGTGTTTAGAGGGTGGTTGTTGTTTAGGGCCAAGGTGGCTGTTGGAAAGGGATTTTTGATTGTTTGTTGATTCGTGGGATTTTTGAAATCAAACCTGCGTTGGGGAGGCTGTGTTTTGGTGTTGGTTTGTGGGGTGTTTAGTATTTAAGGGGGTGATGTTAACTTTGGGTGTTTGGGGTTTCGGATTGAAAGCCATGACAGATTCTGGACAGAGCTTCAAACAAGAATTACTCACTAACAATTCAAACAATAGCAAATCCCATCGGTACAAAGGTAAACACACATCTTATGCAGCATATAGCCAAATATCAGCTCAAGTTAATGGTTGGATCTTCCTAGATCGGAGTTAGACCAAAACTGACATGAGATTGACGAGCCACAATTTAAACGTTCATAACACTTTGCTCGAAGGGTTTCATCTCATCTCCACCGTTTAGAATGTGTAATACAACCATAAGCATTTCATATCCAAAATTCAGAATCATCCAACGGTAGAAAAGTGAGAAATAGGCCAGCGGATCTTATTGTTCCAAGAGTGGTTTGTCCAGAAATCTTCAAACGATAAGATTTCTCTAGTGGATTCAAATATGAACGATATCTCTGATCTGGATGTAGGAACTATAGAGACACACAACATACCCTAAAATCGAGTTGATCCAATAGTAGAAGAATGAGAAATCGGCCGACGACGGTGACAGGTCTGAGGGGGGTTTCCCGAAACCTTCAAACAATTAGATTTTGCAAACGACGACAAATATGAACGATCCCTCCGGTCAGAATGAAGACAATGATGAGGTACACAAGATAACCAAATATTGGCCTCATCCAACGGTGAACGCCAGTGATATGGTTGTTGGAGCACTACTTTTGGTTGTAAGAGGGTTGGATTTTTAGAAATAAATGCATTTTAGTACTTTCTCTTAGATAAAATTTAATTGAGTCCATAAACATATGATTTTAGACTTTTCTTCCTCAACTTGAATTTTGTTTGTCATTAAGGCTCTCATTAGTAAAAAAAAAATAATGTCAAATTTCAATTCTTGTATTTCTGAACCTTATCAACCAATTCCTAGCCATTTTATGGGAGTTCTAGCATCCTTTTCTCACTTCTATCCTTTTTTATTATTATTCCTTCTGAATATATTCTTTTGATATGCTTTTTTTTTTTTCATTTTTTTGTGGGGAACCCAAAAATGGGTAACAACAGTTCACATGCAATGTGAACAGTGGAGCAGCCCGGGAGGTTTACCTGGCGGTCGTCCATTCTTGTGGGAGCTGTAGTTGCTGGTTCTATGCTGTTAGACGACGATTCTATTTTTTTTATGTTACTTCTTCTACCCGCTTTTGTCTCTTTTTTCTCCTTTTCTTCTTTTGTTTGTAATGGTGGTTGTGTTGTCGTTGATGGTGGCTTAAGGTGGTGCTGGTGGCTGCAGACGGTGGCTCTTCTCTGCGGTGGTGGGCAGTGTTTGCTGCTGTTCTTCCTGTTTGTGCAGAGGCACAGGCTTCTTCTTCTTCTTTATGGGTGTTACAGCAGGGGCAGGAAGATGGTGGCGGCGTTGCTCCAAACGGTGAAGAGAAAGAGAGACTGAAGAGATTTAGGTTATTGTTATTCCTTTCTCTTTTGTGTTCTTGTTCTTCTGTTCCTTTCCTTCTCACTTAGATCAAACTCTTTCCCCATCTCCTCTAATTCTCATTTTTTTTCCCTCTCTATGTCGTCTTCTTCGTTCTCTCCTCCATATCCTCTCCTCTATCTTGTTCTACTCTCATCTTTTTCTTTATGAATTTTTTATTTTATTTCGTTCGTCACCCTCTTCGGTTTTCTTTCCTCTCTTCACTGTACTCCCTCTGTTTCCCCCCTCGTTTTCCTCCTCTCTGGCTACTTCTTTCCTCTGGCTTTTATAGCTAGAGGATGCAGACGTTTTCTACCAACAGAGTAACGACCGGCGTACATGGTGGCGTGAGACATGCTCCCTAATTCAAGTGGCTCCATTATCATTGTTAAAGTCTCCTACCTTTAACGCCATAGCTGCAATGTTTAAAAAGACAATGAATAGTGCTTCAATGGAAACGACGCCATTTGGATTCTTCTGATTTGGTCATTTAAATGTTCGCAATTTTGTAATCAAACCCCGAAAAAATTGTAGTTGGGTCCTTTAATTTTAGCGCCTTTTTTGGTTTGGTCCTTGGTTTCGGATTGTTTCAATTAAGTCCCTAATTGACCATCAAACTTCAATAATTATGCAATTAAGCCCCTAATTTGACCAAACCAACTGGTCAAAATTCTAATTGGACCCTAGAACTTCAATTTTTTTCAATAAAAGCCTAAATTGACTTAAAAGATCAATTTTCTTGCAATCAAACCCTTCATAAATTCAATTAAACCTTGGATAAAATTTAATTGAGTCCATAAACATTTGAACTTTTCTTTCCCAAATTGGATTTTCCTTATCCTAAGGGCTCTCATCAGTAAAAAATATACTGTCAAAATTTCAATTCTTGTATTTTTGAACCTTCTCAACCCATTTCTCACCATTTTGTGGGCATTCCAACGTCTTTTTCTCTCACTTCTATTGTTTTTTGGATTCCTTCTGAATATATTTTTTTATAGATGTATTTTTTTTCCATCTTTTTATGTGGGAACCCAAAAATGGATAACAACAAGTACCTTCCCTAGCGGAGTCGTCATTCTGTTGCACGTCACGCGACGTCGTTGGTGATTTTTCATTTCTTTTCTTGATTGGTTTTGGGAGTCGCCTCCTAGTATTTAATTCAGGGCTACTAGGAAACCCAGGTGTACAGCTCTTGTCAGAAATTCACGGGTAAGGTACTGGTTGTGGCTAGGGAAGGTATTAACACCCCTAGCGCACCCTACCCGAGGTAAGCTGCTTTGTAATTTGATGAAATTTAAAAGGTTTTGAAAGCTGTCTTGCTAATGATTTCTTAAAAAGAGAAGAAAAGTTCTCTTTAGTAAGGAGATCCTTATCTTATCAGGTAAAAAAAAAAACTAATTGCTCTAGCATCAATAAAAAACAAAACAAACTTTTTAAATTTTGTTTTGATATTTTTTAAAACTTCTATTTAATATCAAGAATACATCTTATATATAAGATTATAATCTCTAATACCAAAAGAAAAATATTGTTTTGATATTTTTTGAAAAATGAACCAAATTCAATGCAAATTAAAACATTTCAATTTTTTTCTTTTTAATTCTTTTTATCTTTTTTAATTTTTATCATTTTAAAAAATTTATACATAAAAAAAATACAAACACAAACATCACTTTTTTACTGTATTTTACCTCCACCAGGACTACATATTACAAAATACTCAACGTTCAAATTAATCTAAACAACACATTAAACAGTTTGAATTTACAAAAAGAGGCCCCAAAATAGAATCTGGAACAGTTTAGCCACACAAACAGTGTTGGCAGGCTTCTATGTCACCAAAATAGTGGTGGCACGTCTTCTCCTGGCGCCGCTGCAAAAACTCTAGGCAGCTGGGGAGATCTGAAATGACTTCCTCCCTTCTTCCTCGCCAGCTGGGGAGGCACTGTTGCAGGGCCGACTTTGCTGCGGGAGGTAGAAGACGGGCAGATTTGTGGTGACCGTCAGGTGAGGGAGGCTGATAGGTCGGCTGAGAGAGGAGAGGGACAATGCTGAGAGGAAGGGAAGATGGGGACAGCTAGTTCGGTTGGCTGGTTTAGGTGGAGGCGTCTGTGTTGTTGGCTGAGAGAGAGGTAGTGTTTGAGAGGTAGGGAAAGCTTTGGCTAGCGAGAAGGGAGGCTGGGAGGCTAGCTTTTCAGGAGATGGGAGCTCTGGTGATGGCTTAGAGAGGGAGAAGTAACCGGGAGCAGAGGTTGGAGGGGGAACTGGGGCCTGAAGAGAGAAGGTGAGATGGCCCAGGTCTATGTGGGTCTGGGAGGCAATTTTGGTTTCTATGTGTGGGGTGCTTAGCAGGTCTATGTTGATGAATGGAGGGGCTCGAGTTCGGTTTTTTCTAAGAGAGAAGACCAAAGGAAGAGGGGGGCAATGGCTTTGGTTGGAGAAAAGGAGCGGCCAAGAGATGGGTGGGGCGGCTAGTGTGGGTAGAGATAGGTTTAGGTTTAGGTTTTATCGTGTTTCTCCTCTTTTTTGAAACCTCTCCACTTGTGAATGTGTTGGAAACTCCTCTTAGCAAGTCTATGTTGCTAGGATTTCAAACTTGATCCCTTAACTTCTTCTTGTTTTTTTTTTGTAAAATCGATTTTTTTTATTTTTTTTTATTTTTCTTATCAATATTGACTCGAATGAGAAAAATTATTGATTTAAAAAATAATACGTTCCAAAGATCTTTGAAAATTGAGATGATGCAAATATATTAAAAATATATATTTTGGATTTTTGTTGTTTTTTCGCTAATTTTGGATTTTTCAAAAATGTTATCAAAAAAATGGATAAAGAATTGGGTAAAAAAATCATGATTAAACATAGTTTTCTAAACATTAACATCAAAACTCATTCCTTCACTTTTCCTTCATTTGGCTGAATGTTATGTTCTCTTTCCTCCCCCAAATTTTTCTTTATTTACTTGTTATTTCAACTTGTTTTCATTATATTCCACTTCAACTTCATCATTTTTCCTTCCCCTCCTAATTCCCCAAAATTTCCATAAGGATTCTTAAGTTCAAGAAGCAAGGATTTAAGGAAAATTGAAGTAAAATTCCATGAAATTACTTTTTAACTTAATCAAGTAAGCTTAAAAACATCTAAATCAAACATTAACTTTAGACTTCTCATGCTTACCAATTGACTTGCTTTCAATTTCTCTTCTCTCCTAAAGTTAGCCAATTTCCCTCTCTCAATTCCTTCTTCCTTCACTTGATTCTTTCATAGATTAGGGTTTTATAAGTTGAACTTTGCAATTTTACAAGGTTATTCTCTCGATTTTCTTATTTTTTCCTTTTCTCTCTTTCTCTCACGTTCTTTTATGTTCTTTCTTTTCCCATTTTGCTTTTGCCTAGTTGGCAATATATAAAAGGAAGGGAGACCTTATTTTTTTTTTATTTTTTAATGGCAAATAACTATTTTACCCTTAATGAGTCATTTTGCTCTATTTGACGGTCCTTATTTTTTTGCTAGCACTACTAAGATTTGTTCATCCTAAAATTTTAACTAGATTGTATTCAATATATTTTAATGTCCCTTATAAAATTTCAGCTTAATCTGATGGCTAGATTAAAAATTATATCTAATAACGTAAAACTGGTCAAATTGTGATTTTTCATCAAATTTATGAATTTATATAAAAAATCTAAAAATTTAACCCTGGCTAAGACATCATATTGGAAGGCTCCACACAAATTTTTTTAATTTTCTGATAACCCGATTGAGAATTATGAAATTTTTTGTTTTGCATAAAACTAATCAATTTATGATTTTTCATCGAGAGGGTTTACACAATGGCCGGGTTCGGCGTCGGCCCAGGGTCTTCGAGGCCGGTCTCGACCCAATTCCTTATGGGTTGTGTCTCGACCCATGCTTCTATTGGGGCAGGTCTTGACCCACTTCTTTGTGGGTTCGGTCTCTCTTAAGCCTCCTTTGTGGTCGTTGGGACCCATTTTCTCATGAGTCCGGTCGCCTCCCAGTTTCCTCTAGGTTAGTCTTGACCCAATTCCTTTGGGGCCCCATCGTAGCCCAGTTGCCTTTGAGGGCCAGCCTTGACCTAATTCTTGAGCAGCCTAGTCACAGCCCAAAATCCTATTAGGGTCGGTCTAGACCCATTTTCTCATGCGTTAGGATTCAGCACAACTCCTTTATGGGCTCGTCTCGATCCAAATTCCTTTAGGCCCAAACCTAACCATTTTTATATAAATAATATGTTATTATGTAATATGATTTAAAAAGAAATCAAAAATAAAAAATTGAAAAAAAAATCATTTCCAAAAATTGGTGATTTTCTTGTTTACTTTATGCCTTTTTTTATTAACATTGATTTGTATTTTTATATCATAAAAACACAAATCCGGTGTTAAAATTATCCATCTTTTTTTCAAAATGTTGCAAAAAAATAATTATATATATAAAAAAATCTTGTTTCATGCATACAACAAAGTTCCTCAAAGCTTATAAATTGTTTTTAGCATATTTGTTTTAAAAAATCACAAAAATATCTTAACATGCATTTTTAGTTTTAATAACCAATCTATTAAAGTCATGAGAACTAGGCTAATATTTTAAAATTTTCAAAAAATTTATTTTGTTTTCTTATAATATCGAAGATTATGAATTTATATGTAAAATGTATTCCTGATATTAAAAAAAAGATTCTCTTTTATAAACTTTAGAACTATTATGTTTTTACTCGATAAGATAAAGATCTAATTATTGAGGACTTTTCTTAAAACATAAACAGACTAACACTTAGAAAATACAACAAGACAATAGTTTAATCAAACAATTAAACAATGTAACTTACCTTAAACAAGGTGTATTTAGGGTGCTAATACCTTTTATTTACGCAACCAGTCCCCGTGCCTGATCTTTGAGACTAGTTAGGGTTTTTAGTAACCAAAATACAAGATGTCGACTCCCATTCCCACTTTCCATAGATAAAAAACAAGGATACCTTGTCTTCCCCATTTTCCTGAACAACCCCAAAAACCGTTTAAAATAAAACAAAATCCAAATCAAGCTCTTTTGAATCAACTTGCCGTGGAAGCCAAGATATTATACCTATAATTTGGTGGTTGATATAAATTGAATGAATATCTAATAATTATAATCTATGATTCCGTCTTGTAGTTTGCTTACGTCAAGTCAACTTATTTTGGCTTTTATAAAAGTCAAGTCTCAATTTTGGTATATAATTAATTATTCGTGATAAAAATTAAAAAAAAATATTTCTAATTGGGTGTTGAATTCACAAAGTAATAACTAAATATATGAGGTTTAGCTACCTCTTCCACTATCCTCTTAAATTTTCTTCCTCTTGAATATTACACGCATAAACATATATGGAGCAGATTCGCCGGGCTGCTGTAGCTTATTATGAACATCTGCCCGCTAGGAATAAGAAGCTGGCCTGGAAAACTTTCAAAGCCATGGATAAGAACGGAGACGGGCAAATTAGCCTTCTTGAATACGTGAACTATCTCAAGAAAAACAAAGCCACAGATATCATTCATCCGAGCATCTTTACGGCGCTGGACAAGGACGGCAATGGAAGCTTGGATTTTGAGGAAGCCATCGTCTTGTACTACATCATGAAGAGTGGAAGGGCTTTAATTTGCAAGGGTTGTGATTCGTTCTTGGCAGGAGCATACTTCAGTTGCTCTCAATGTTTCTTCAATGGCGATTCAGATAGCACCTATGAAATTTGTTGTGCTTGTTATGGTGGTAAAAATTACACACACCACGGTGATGCCATCTTCTGCGATAACTATACTTTACTACGTCAAAGCAGGAGCGTGATACAACAGGCCCCCATAAAGGTAATTACTTTTAGAAACTAAAACACTATAATTATTTCTTTACTATTTATTACTATACATTTACCTAAATTCACTGATACCTCATTGTTTATGGATCATATTTTTTTTCATTTTGATAATCAATTTTGTTTTTTCTTGTAATTAATGTTAGTGATAATGAATTTAATGTCTCGTTGTCCTAATTGTTGCGTGGCTTTTATTCTATAGCATAGTAATAGTGATAATGAGAATACATCAGAATCGAAATTTGTTTTATAGTTTGGATGTTACCAATTTGTTTCACGTAATTTACCCATAACAGGACATTAGTATCTAATCATCATGCTTTGTTATCTGTAATTTCAGAAGCGAAGAAAGGTGCTTAAATCCCATAAAAAGACACTGCTAGTTGCAGAGATAACTGTTGGTCTTGCAGGCTTAACTGTTGGCGCTGCTGATCTTGCATCAAAATGTAACTGCAGCATTATGTGAAATAAGCAATGATGCATATGTCACCAGTCAAATGCTTCCAATCGTACAGTAAGCTCAAGTTACTTTTATGGAGTTGCATTTTTGTTGCAATGGTATTCTCATGCATTCGATCTCCATATTCTCATGTGTGCCTTTGGAGGGCATTGTGAATTTGTTACTTTAATGTTAAGCTGTTTTTGTGTACATCATGCAGTAAATGAAGCTTATCTAGTAAAATCATTGAACACCCTCACAAGTGATTTCATTGTACGTTAGATTAACTCTAAATAAATATATAGACATGACTGCTGGATAAAATGAGGTACTTATAATTTGTTTATATGTTTAGAAATGTATTGAGATAAATTAAAATGACATAATTGAGATCAAAATAAATGATTTGATAGAAATCTATACAAATAATAACTAACATATATTTTTGACTTAGTGAAAAAAGAAATAGATACATTAAGAGCCTAAAAAACAAAACAATCACTACTATATCATAAAAGAATAAGTATTCTTAATGCCATCATTCTGAACTTTCCGATTATATTACCATCGATGATTAAGCAATAAATAACATGTATCTATAGGAATTATATCACACCGGACCTGGTAGCCAATTTTTTCCAACAAAAAGTAAAACAAGACATCTATTTGTTGCCTTATTTTATTTTTTTTGGATTCGAGGAAACCTCATCCCTCGGAAAGTGCATTTTGTGGGTCCAGGTGAGCGAGTAAAACCCCGGCTGTCTCAATCTCTTACAAGAGATGCATTTGTTACCTTATGTTCATGCTTCTTTACCAAAGACCTCAATTTGTAGAGATGAGGGTATGCTTCCATCTTAAGGTGGAACTTGCTTGTCATATTAGTAAATACAACATTAACAAATGCACCACTATCAAAGATCACATCACATACCTTCCCATTTGCAGTAAACATTATTGCAACAAATTCAATCTTCACTTTCATGATGAACAACTCTCAAACTTCTTTGAATGATAAATAACTCACTTTAATTAGCATAAGTCACTTTATCTTCTTGATTTGATTCAATCAGCAAATCATTTTGCTAGCTATTTCTTCCTCCATAATAGTATAATTTTGCAATTTGGATAGTTAGAAGCAATATGTTTATACCCTTGAGACATAAAATACTTATTTGAATTAAAATTTGAGGGTTGGATCATCATAAATGACAGGATTTCTACCATTCTGAATAAGAAAAATAAGACTTGCAGCATGCACCCTTACCCATCTGATTTCTTTCCTTTTATTTTCTTTGCAAATTTCCTGTTGGCCTCCATGTTTGTTTTGTTGATTGGAGAGTTGCAGACCATGTTTTTATTGACTCATTTCAAAGGAAACAGTTGGTGCCTCATGGTCCCAGCTATGGAAGGAAAGAAAGGAGTTTTACCACCCTTTGATCAATGGAAACTAACTGCTGAAATCAAAATAGGAATCAGGATATTTCAGTTTCCTTTTGCGTTTTCTTTTACTGCAGATTAAAAGGGATTTACTTCCTAGAATTAATGCATTGAAGCTTTCCTAAATAAATATATATTTAGACTATATATAAACCCTCCTAATGACCTAACGGAAGAGGAAAAGGAGCAGAAAAAAATAGCAAAGAGAAAGACATGAAAAACACAAGAGAGGCAGGCAGTAGAAAAAAAACACAAAAAACAGAGGGAGTTTCTTTCTTGCATTCTTGCGTGCGTTGCTGTGAGGAAAGAGGAGAGAAAAAAAAGATAAAACGAAGAAGGAGCTTTGCTGCTAAACCTTGACAACAATGTTTGTTTGGTTTATATTTCAACTTTCAGTGAGACTTGCAATGCTTGAAAAAAGGGAGAGGTGTGAGTCACAAGTTTTGCTCTAAACCTTGATAGCAATGTTCGCTTGGTTTATATTTTAGCTGCTACAATAGAACATTTCAGTGAGACCTACATATACTATTTTTGATATTTAAAAAATTGTTTTGTCTTCTAGCTTTGCACCTTCGATTTCTATCTTAGTAACAAATTTGCATGCTTGCTCACTGTTTCTCCTATGTCTTTGAGTTAAGAATTTATTTTTTAATTATATTAGAGCTGCGTTTGTTTTGCTCTCTTATTGAGAGTAACTCTAAACTTTAAAGGTCTTCATTATTTCTCCATTTCTTTGTCCACGTGCTCTCTATTAGAACGTTGCATAGGAATAATTGGCTTATTGGCGCAAATTTGTTTTTTTTTACAGACAGAAAAAATAAAAAAAAAGTGAGGGAGAGCATAGTTAGTTAAGGGATTTTTTGTTGGTTTTTTGGCGGATTCGGGGTTCACGCTGTCCTCTGCTTCGATTTGTAGAAATAAGACAGCATGCATTTTTCTTTAGCCTTAGTATTTACTACACGTTCCTGCTTTTTGTGTGAAAAAAAATACATGGCAGTGCTTGAAAAAAAAGGGAGAGGCGTGAGTCAGGGGTTCTGCTACAGGATTGGGTTCAAAGGGTTTTTTTTTTTTTTTTTCATGTGATACGGACTTACTATTTTCTATCGAAAACAATGGGTCAAGCTATGTTTAGGTTTTGAGTCATTTGGCCTTGGAGGTTTATTTATTTATTATCCTGCTTTATTTTAGATGAAACGCTTAAGTCTTATGAATTTTTTTTTTGAAATATATGTGATGACTTGTTGTTTTTATTTGTGATTACCATAATGCTTATGTTTCGATCAAATAAAAAAAGAAATTTCTTATGTGTTGCATACAACTAATACCATAACATATTTTGAATGTTTTTTATATAAAATTTATTGAAAGTTTCAAAAATGTATTTTCGCATGGATTTCTTAAACACAACAAAAATTATTTTCTTGCGTATCTGAATTTTACAACATGTTTGTAAAACTCCAAAGGGTATTGGCTAATATTCCAAAAAAATAAAAAATCTTATTTTGGTGGGAATTCATCTTTTATTCACCGTTAATGTTTTGATAAAGAAATCTCAAATGGATAAATATCCAAAGTATTATTGAGAATAACTTGTTATTATTTACTGTTAATATTTGGATTAAGAAACCCTAAGTGGTGAATTTATAAAATAATTTTATAGGAATAATAAATCACCACAAATTCTTGAAAGAAGCCTTGATTGTAATCGAGGACATTTGAAAAAAAAAAATTATAAGCAAAAACTATTCAAGCGGAATGAATTCTCTGTATTGATTTTGTTCAATATATATACAAGATACATTAGGGTTCCCTTATAGACTAGAAACTGATAAGGAATGACAGCTAAATCAATGTAGATAAATACAAAATATTCTTATGTATCTTTCCTATTTATCTCAAGATATAACTTTCCTATTTACATCAAAACACTATTGATATAATTTCCAACACTCCCCCTCAAGTTGGAGAGTGAATATCAATAACTCCCAACTTGCACATGAGCTGTTTGAACTTTTCCTTTCCCAAAGCCTTTGTAAACACATCTGCTAATTGTTGTGAAGAAATCACGTATCGAGTAGCAATTTCACCTCGCAAAATTTTGTCCCGAATAAAGTGGCAATCCATTTCAATATGTCGAGTTCTCTCATGAAATACTGGATTTTGTGCAATGTGTAAGGCAGCTTGATTATCACAATGAAGAGTAACAGGATCTGAAACTGGCATATGTAAATCTGTTAATAAATGTCTTAACCAAGTGAGCTCACAACATGTACCTGCCATTGCTCTATATTCAGCTTCCGCACTTGATAAGGAAACTATCTTTTGCCTTTTAGTTCTCCATGAAAATAAAGAATTCCCAAGGAATACACAATACCCGGTGGTGGAACGGCGAGTGACAGGGCAACCCGCCCAATCAGAGTCATAAAATGCCTTTAAGTGTAATGAATTATTTGAATGAAGAAGCAAACCTTGACCAGGAGCTAATTTTAAATAACGAACAACTCAAAGAGCAGGAGCCATGTGAGGTTGACGTGGTTCATGCATGAATCGACTGAGAATGTGAACTGAATATGTGATATCTGGTCTAGTGATGGTTAAGTAAATTAATCGACCAACTAGACGCTGATATATACAAGGATCTTTGAGCAATTCTCCTGTATTTGAAAGTCTACATTCTTCCATAGGAAACTCAACTGGTTTGACACCCAAGTATCCACTGTCTTTGATAATTTCCAAAGCATATTTGCGTTGGGAAATGTAAATACCTTTCTTGGAATGGGCTATTTCAATGCCTAAGAAGAATTTCAGATCACTAAGGTCTTTAATGCGGAAACGAATGTGGAGGAACTGCTTTAAACCTTTGATGGATTCAATGTTGTTCTCGGTTATTAAAATGTCATCCACATAGATTAATAGGACAGTAAGGGATGTGCCATCTCTTTTGATGAACAAGGAATAATCGGCTTTTGACTGAAAGAAACCAACAGCAAGAATAACTTCTGTGAACTTAGAGAACCACTGTCGAGACGCTTGCTTAAGCCCGTATAGTGATTTGTGGAGGCGACACACAATGTTCTCCCCCTGTAGCCAAAGACCAGGAGGAGGAGACATATAAATTTCTTCCAATAAATCACCATTTAAGAAAGCATTGTTGACGTCTAGCTGATGTAAAGGCCAGTTCAAACTGGCAGCAATAGCAAGGAGGGAGCGGACAGTGACCATTTTTGCAGTGGGGGAAAAAGTATCATGATAATCAATTCCAGCAGTTTGTGTGAAACCCCGAGCGACTAGGTGAGCTTTATAGCGCTCAACAGATCCATCAGCCTTGCGTTTGATGCGATACACCCATTTACAATTGATTGGGTGTTTGCCAGGGGGCAAAGGAACGAGGCTCCAGGTGTGATTGTCAATGAGAGCTTGAAGCTCAAAATTCATAGCTTCCTGCCACTTAGGATCAGTCATAGCAAGTTCATAGGAAGGAGGTTCCTCATCACGACTAACATTGGCAATATAACAGAGATGTGATGGAGAATACCGATTATAAGAAATAAAGTGACAGAGAGGATATTTCATACCTGGTGTAGGTGCAGACAAGGCCGAGAACAATTGGTGTGGAGGCAGAATCACCTGCAAGCAAACATAATCCTTAAGGCGAACGTTGGCTTCTCGAGGTCATTGAGAACGACAAAGTGGTTGGTCATGGATAACCAGAGTAGGTTCAGGAAGGACAGGGTCATCCGATTGAACAGAGGTTTGCGGTGCAGCTGATGGAGTTAATGGAGTAGAGGAAGGTGGCTCAGGAAGAGAAGGTGCTGAGTCGGGTGGTGCAGTTGAAGAGGATATAGGGGGATCAAAGGGATCAATGATGGCTGATGAGGGAGGAAGATGGGAATAAGAATCAGATACAATAGGAAGAGGAATAGGCAAGGCTGGTGGATTGGGTGCTGTAGGATTGATTTGTGGTGGATGATAGAAGGTGTCCTCAAGAAATACCACGTCCCGATTGGTGAAAATTTTCTGAGTTGCAATATCATAAAGTTTGTAAGCTTTTTGTCCCATAGGGTAACCAAGAAAAATGCATTTTGTGGCATGGGGAGAAAATTTTGAGGATGGATTGACTATGGTTGCAAAAGCAATGCATCCAAAAACTCGCATGCGAGAATAATTAGGTAATTTGTTGTAAAGAATCTCAAAGGGTGTTTTTTTATGAAGCAATAGAGTAGGAAGGCGATTAATAATATGGACAGCAGTAAGAATGCATTCTTCCCAGAAAGTAATGGGTAAATGAGATTGAAAATGGAGAGCGCGAGCAGTTTCAAGGATGTGTCTATGTTTGCGCTCAACGACACCATTTTGCTGAGGTGTATAGACACAAGAGTGTTGAAAGAGAACGCCTTCCTCAAGGAAAAAAATTTTTAATGAAAGAAATTCAGCCCCATTATCAGAACGAAGTTTTTGAACCTTTGTATTGAATTGAGTGTGAACATAGTGAAAGAACTGACGAAGTAGAGTTTGTGTTTCACTCTTGTTACGCATTAAAAAAACCCATGTAAAACGAGAAAAATCATCCACAATGGTCAAGAAATAAAAAGCACCAGAAATAGAGGGGGTTTTATAACGACCCCAATTATCACAATGAATAAGAGAAAAACACTTTGAAGTTGAAATTGAACTAGAAGGAAAAGGGTGACGAGTTTGTTTTGCCAATGGAAAAACGTCACATTTATGACTGGAATCAAAATTAAATTTAAGTGAATTATCAGCTAAAAATTGTAAACGATTAGAAAGAAGGGTGTCCCAATCAGCGATGCCAAAGATCGGATGAAATAATCAAATTGCAAGCAAAATGGGTAGAAGGAGGAGTTGAAGCCAACGCCACAAGATAATACAGGTCATCACGTCGCTTACCCACAACAATCATTGTCCTCGTAGCCAAGTCCTGCAAAATACACCAAGATGGAAAAAAAGTCACTGAGCAATGTAAATCATCGGTTGTCTTGCCAACAGACATAAGATCAACTTTAAAGCTTGGCACACAGAGGACATTGGTCAATTGAAAAGAATTGTTAAATTGAATGGAGCCCGTCATAGTAATTTTTGCCACGTCTCCACTAGGTAAGGAAACAGGTGCCAAAGACAGATTCTTGTTGACATGCTTTAATGATGTATGAGAAGAAGTAATATGATGGGTTGCCCCACTGTCAAGTATCCAATGATTGTGAGCAACCAGTAATAAACCTGATGCATTGAAGGTTGGGTCAGCAGCAACATTAGCCTGTGGAGTGACAGGCTTGGTGGCCAAGGCACTGAGTATCTAAACATATTGATCCTCAGTTAAGTTGGGCAGAGACACCTGGAGTTCCTGAAAAGTGGGATTAAAATCCACTTGATTTGCAGAGGGTTTACCAGATGTAGAGTGTGAGTTATGCCTGTCGTAGCCTTGGCGCTGGTGTGGTGCCTTTTCTTTACCTTTTGGATGACTAGGAGGGTAGCCAATCAATTTGTAATAGGTTGCTTTCCTGTGATACATATCACCACAGTAAGTGCACTTAAAAGGCTCTTTGTTACGTGAATTATTTGATTGATTCCCATGAACTTGATTATTGTGCCGACCCTTAGGCATGTTGTAATTTCCACGCACAGCCATGGCTGCTGTATTTGATGGTATGATGACAACAGCCCCCAACTCACGCTGTTTTTCTTCTTGCACAACAGAGGTATAAGCTTGACGAACCGATGGTAAAGGGTTCATCAAAAAAATCTAACCTCTTGCACCTGAATATGACTCATTGAGTCCCATGAGAAACTGTATAAGTTTGGTTCGATCATTCCGCGCGCCACAGGTACATGTTTCTGAATTAAAGGATACAAGCTCGTCCCATAAACCCTTCAACTTTGTGTAATATGCTGCCACTGACATCTGACCTTGCTCAATCCTGTAGATGTCTCGCTGAATCTGAAAAATACGAGGAGCGTTCCTTAAAGAAAATCTTTCACGAAGATCTTCCTAGATGGCATGAGGAGTATTGCATGAAAGAACATAATCGGCTAATTCTGGCTCAAGAGAATTTAGGATCCATGAAAGCACCATGTCGTTGCAGCGCTGCCAAAGGGCATGTTCTTCAGGATTTGAAGCCTCATGGGGTTCTTTGATTTTGCCAGTAATAAAACCTGTCTTATTCTTGGCACTTAGAGAAATTTTCATAGCACGGTGCCAAGAATTATAGTTGTCACCATTCAATCATTTTGAAACAAGAAGTAAACCAGGGTGATCTGAATGGTGGAGAAATAATGAAGAACCAAGGGTGCTGGGAGCAGAGGGTGAGTCGCCAGAGCTCAAAAAATCAATATCATTAGCAGCCATGATTTAAAAGAGAAAAAAGAGAAGACAAGGCTGAGACTAACAAAACAGATGCGTTGGAGAATAAGAAGAAATAGGGTTAGGTCGTAGCCTGCTCTGATACCATATAAGCAAAAACTATTCAAGCGGAATTAATTCTCTGTATTGATTTTGTTCAATATATATACAAGATACATTAGGGTTCCCTTATAGACTAGAAACTGATAAGGAATGACAGCTAAATCAATGTAGATAAATACAAAATATTCTTATGTATCTTTCCTATTTATCTCAAGATACAACTTTCCTATTTACATCAAAACACTATTGATATAATTTCCAACAAATTTTCTCCACGGTTTACGAGCCGTGGGAGTTTAAAACACTAAGGCAAAAATAGATTCTTAAAGTGGCCTATATTTTTAAATTTTTGTCTCTCCTCCTTGCGATTTACGAATCGCAAACTCTTGAAATTATAAAGGGAAAATGAGCTTCTAAAGAACATAGAAGCTCTTTGGATTTCTATTTTAATAAATTTAGTTTGAATCAAACATAGGAAAACTGATGGGATTAAACAACACCAACACCATAGCAATTATAAAGCAAATCAAACACTAAGCAGCTTACCTTAGGTAGGGTGTATTAGGGGTGTTAATACCTTCACTTTACGCTACCAGTCTCTTGCCTTTAAAATCTCTTAAAGACCAGTTAGGGTTCCTAGTGACCAAATACTAGGTGGTGACTCCTTTACATAAAAAAAAAACCTGAAATCAATCAAGGGTCACAACGCTTCTCCGTGTGGGTGCGAGTTGAGAATAATGGAATGTGTTGGGTTGTGCCTTAGCCAACCTTCCTATTTATATATATACGGTAGAATACTGCAGTAACTGTAGGGATTACAACATTGGAATAATCCTATATTAATTTCTTATTCTGATAGATACATGCTATATATACATTCTATATATAATAGTGCCACAATTTCCATCTATCACCACAAAGATCCCGATTCGAGAAAAAAATTGCCACGACATCGCACACTGGCTACAGTTTCTTGGATAATTGATCTCCTTTCAATTATCCAGTGTAGGATACGAACATCAAACGAAAATCTAAGCTTGGAAATGGATACCGAAACAATACACTACTTAAAAAGTAGTTAAAAACAAAAGATAAAATTTGGCTTAGTTTTATTTTTTTGTTAATAGTTGAAATTTTATTAAGAAAAAGGCTACAAAGATAATAGCCTAACTTACATCAGATGAACAAGCAGAGGAAAGGAAAGCACAAAAATTATTGCATGAAACAAGGGAGAGCAACAAAAGGGGAACAAACAAATAATAAGAAACCAACTCCTCCCGACTAAACATTCTCTATATTAAGCTCTAAAGAGTTGGAATCAAGCCTCAGCCATAAAGCTATACTTTGGCGCACCATGGAGAAATAGATTTGAAGGTTAGGGGCAGCATCATTCAAAATAACATCATTTCGATGAAGCTAAAGATTCCAAACAACACATAAGAAAAGAAGTTGCCATGAGAGATTTTGTTGCTTGCCTTTAACCATAGAAGACCATTGGTAGCACATATCATCAATAGATTTTGGAAAAACACTGCAAAAGCCCTGATTAGAAAGCAGTTTCATCCATATATTCCAAGAGAAGTGGCAGTGAATGAAGAGGTGACTTGAAGATTCCAAGCTTTTATTGCAGAAAGCACATATTGACTCCTGAAGGGTGAGGTAGTCATGCTGAAATAGAAAATCTCTTGTGATTACTTTGTCTTGGACAAGGAGCCAAAGGAAAAGTTGCACTTTTGGTGGGGTTAGTTTTATCCAAACAGAAGATTGGAATGGTTTGGCACCACCGTATAGCAGCTGGTCCATCATTTTAGAGCAAGATTTTACACTGAAGAGGCCATCGTTGTTGAGGGTCCAGATTTTCTTATCCATCTTGTGGCAAAACATTGGCTTGGATTCCAGCAAAGATGATAAAAGTGATAGTTGTTCTTGTTCAAAATGAAATGGAGGTCTGCGCCATTATAGGGACCAGAGCCAGATTCCATTGCTCCATCTACCCATGTCAGCCACCAAAGCAGATTTAGAGGAAGACAAAAGATATAGCCTAGGGAAGGCTGTTTTGAGAGGGTAGTCACCAATCCAGTTGTCTAGCCAAAAGGATGTTAAACTGCCATCCCCCACCATGAATTTGCAATGATTCGTGAAGACATGGTGAACGTCGATTTGAACAATGGACATAATATCCTTCCATATCTTGGAGGGTTGGTTGTAGAAAATTGGGATCCCATTCTTATAAGCTGGATTGTACATTGAAGAGATAATCATTTTCCATAACTTATACCTGGGGAAGAGAGTCTCCAAATCCATTTTAGCAGCAAGGCTCTGTTTTTCGATATAAGGGAGCCTACACCGAGGCCTCCTTGTTTCTTATCGCGCATCACTAGTCTCCATTGGATCTTGCAGAAAGATCTTTGATTGGTACATCCACACCACAAGAAACATCTTTGGATGGATGAAAGAAGCCTGCTTACCCCTTTTGGCATCTTGAATACAAACATAAAATATATAGGCAGGGAATTAAGGACACTTTTAATGAGACATAGACAACCTGCCATGCTTAGTAGTCTCCTTTTCCACATATGAAGCCTTTTATGAAACTTCTCTATCACTAGCTTCCATGTAGAGATACGAGATGGATTGGCTCCTAGTGGCATGCCAAGATATTTGCTTAGGAGGGAGTCTGATCTGCAAAAAATAGATGTAGCCAAGTGCAAGCACAAGTGATCGTCGACATTGATACCAATAATGGAGCTTTTATAGAAGTTTATATGAAGGCCTGAAGTCAGAGCAAACCATCTCAAAATTCTTTTGACTTGAACTAACTGATCAATATCTGTCAGGATGAATATTAACGTGTCATCTGCATATTGTAGATGGCTGATGAAAATTCCTGATGCAAATTGCAGCCATTTGATAATATTCCCACTAGATTTCCTTTGAAAGAGGACTGAGAGGCCCTTAGCAGCTATGTCAAATAGAAAAGGGGAAATCAGGTCTCCTTGACGCAGTCCTTGCCGAACAGAGAATTCTTTTGAAGGAGATCCATTGATGATGACCGAGAGTTTTGATGAAGAAAGACATTCATAAATCATGGTTCTCCATTTTTTGCCAAACCCCACATAACCCATGATATCATCTAGGTAATCCCAGGAGACTGAGTCGAAGGCTTTATGGAAATCAATCTTGAAAATGAGACCTGCCACTTTTCGCTTTTTTAGATCACTCACTAGCTCATTTGCAATCATAAAGCCATCTATAATGTTGCGGTCTACTATAAACACTGATTGGTTAATGCTAATGATATCTTGCATAACAGTTTTCAGTCTAGATGTAAGGATTTTAGCAATGATCTTATAGATACCATGAATCATGCTAATGGGCCGAAAATCTTTAAACTCAATGGGTTCTACTGTCTTAGAGAGGAGAGTTACGTAGGTTGTATTGATTCCTTTGGGTAGCCTTCCTGTTCTGAAGAAGCTTAAGACTATATCGAGAATATCTTGGTTCATAAAATTAACATCAGGCATAATATATACTTACCAATAGACGAAAATCCAACCAACATTGCTATGTTCTTTAACGTCTAAAGCAGGTTTATATAAATTAAAAGAAAATATTGCCAGACCTATTCCTTTCCTCATCAGGGGACCACAACCTCAAATCTCCATCTCCAGTGAGATTGATTGGTAATATGTAACAAAACGACGATAAGTATAAGTTCAATAAGAGGTCTAAGTTCAATGGCAATTGACACCATACGCGTTATGCCATTGAATCTGGGCTAGTTGAACAAAACAACATGTCGTATAAAAACAACTATAATTTTTTTATATGTTCATTGAATCTATTATATATATATATATATATATATCTTAATAGAAATTAAAGTAGGTTTATTTTAATGCTGTGTTCCCTATAATTATTACCGTGTTCTATAACACACACACACACACACAATGCATATTAAATAGAAAATTTTGAGTAAGGCAAACCTAAGTCATTCTATTATTCTCAACTGAATCATACACAAATTTCACCAAGAAATACTATAGGCATTGTTTTATAATCAGACTAGAACATGCTGGGTTGCATGGTTTGATCAGATTGGTTGATTGTAATAGTCAATGGCCTCTGGCAGAAGTAGTGTTAGAAGTTGCTGCTAAATTTCCTAGGAAATGCAATTTCTTTAATATATACGTACAGATAGCAATATGCAACACTAACATATCGATAGTTAAAACGAAAACTGTTTTCTCCACTCAAAATCTTCCATTTTGTCTTTTAAGTGAAAAACACGTTCGGTTGATTTATTTGCCTTCTAGCCCATTGACATGCAATAATTTATTATTTTCATAAAATAACCATTTCGTGAAATTAAATTTATTTCATATAAACTAGATCTAATTAAGATATTAAAATAAACTATGAGGTATTCATTCAATTTATGTACCAAACTTGAGACTTGACTTTTATAAAAGCCAAAATAAGTTGACTTGACGCAAACAAACTACGAGACGGAATCATGGATTATAATTATGAGGTATACATTCAATTTATATCAACCACCAAATCATAGGTATAATGCTTCCTCGGCTGGTTGATACAAATTCATCCATTATTTGGTAGATTTAGCCAAACTTGATTAGGTCGACTAAGTCTAAGAAATTTTAGATTAGAGCTGAGCCACTTCCTTATAAAGTCCCTTTGGAGTTTTGAAGCTGCAGAACTAAGCTACTTACCTCTTCCATTATCCTCTTAAATTCTCCACTTATTAAATAGATATGGAGGAGATTCGCCGGGCTGCCGTAGCTTATTATGAAAATCTGCCCGAGGAGAAGAAGCAATATGCCAGATTTATTTTCAATAAAATGGACAGAAACAGAGACGGGCGAATTAACCTACATGAATACGTGGAGTATCTCAAGAAAGATAACAACACAGTTTTTACTCATCCAAGCATGTTTAGAGCGCTGGACAGGGACGGCGATGGAAGCTTGGA
Organism: Populus alba; assembly: GCF_005239225.2. Taxonomy (NCBI): domain Eukaryota; kingdom Viridiplantae; phylum Streptophyta; class Magnoliopsida; order Malpighiales; family Salicaceae; genus Populus; species Populus alba. The sequence continues at coordinate 8,388,507 of NC_133302.1, forward strand.
TTTTGAGGAAACAATCACCTTGTACTACATCTTGTTTAGCGGTAGAGCTCTATTTTGCAAGTGTTGTGATACGTTCTTGGCAGACATATACTTCAGCTGCTTTCAATGTTTCTGTCTTGATGAGTCACCTAGCACCTATGATATTTGTTGTGATTGTTATGGTGGAAAAAGGTTCACTCACCACGATGATGCCATCTTCTGGGATAACTATACTTTACTAAGTCAAAGCAGGAGCTTGGCACTTGAAGCTCCCGTACAGGTCATTAATCTTTGAAAATGATATCCATGTTAGATGATGGCATGCTGCAAAGAAATACTTCAGATTGCTTAAAATTTCCAATTAATTCCTCTAATTATGTTTCTTTAGTTGTGGATTTGGTTTGAATTGGATTTTTCTTGCAGATTGCTTCTTCACTATTAGGGATTGATATATGTTCTTTCATAATTTCCTGTAAAGCCTATCCTATACAAATAATTAACCATAAAATGCTAAATTTCTATTCCATAATCTTATTAATAAAATGTTTTTTATTAGTTATCAATATTTATCGGTATTTTCTAAACTAATATTAAATATTTGATAACGAAATCTTTAATCAATAAAATGAAAAAAAAAAACTATGACAATGTGCATCGATGTTTTGAACTGATTTAATAGAAATTCTAGCTTGTTTATGCTTGATATATAGTAAAATATACTTAGTACAAACCCAACATTACAGGTAGTGGACTTTTGATCAAACAAGTGATCCAAATAGTTCGTTTCTATAAATTTATTGTCGGATTTGATATCGTCTTTCTAATTAAATTTCCATAACTTTAAAAACAAATCACAAAGTTTTCCATAATTGCAGCTTTTGAATTTAATGTCTTTTGTCCTAATCGTTGTGTGGCTTTTATTATATAGTATAGTGATAATAAGAATACATCAGAATCAAAATTTGTTTTATAGACATTGTTCCAAATATCTAATCATATGCTTCTTTATGTTTAATTTCAGAAGCGAAGACATGTGCTTAAAACAATTGGAATGATAGTGCAAGTTACAGGCATAGTTGTTGGTGGTGCTTGTCTTGCATCATCCTCTAGCTGCAGCATTATGTGAAAGAACGAATGATGCCTTTTATTATCACCGTGTTTCAATTTTATTAGAGTTTTGTAAGGGGTGGAACTTGAACCGCTTGGCTATGGAAGACTATTATTGATGAAGTAATGAAAAACTTTAGACTACATCGAGCTTTTCACGGGCTGCGATCTTCAGCTAGTGAAATGATTGGCTTCAGCACTAGGATCATGAGCTCTTCATACAAAACAAGATTCCTATTGAAACAGGAGATTTTCTGATGTTCAAGTTAGTAAAATGTAAGAGGGAGAAAATACACAAGAGTGTAAAGAATATTGGAGAGAGTATTTGTGAATATTTTGTATTCTATTTGAACTTATGAGATATATGCTTGTAGCTGAGAATTTTTCATGGTACTGTTAGAGTCCTATTAATGCAAGCAATATTTAGTTTGAATAAATTCCTAGCTTTTAGGAGCTACGACTAAGTCTTATATTCGGTTACCTCAGTTTTCGGGATGTGAAGACATGGTTTATTTCTTTTCTGTTATGTTCCAGCTGTAATGGCTATTTAAGCCATAGAACTTCTGTTTAACAAGTATTATTCATGATCTATACAATCTTTAGTTCTTGAATACATCACAATTGGTATCAGAGCCTTGTGGCCTGACTGGGATTATAAGAGTGAACGAGAGTTTGAGAGTTTTTTCTTTTCTTTCAATGGCAGAAGGAAGCAGCACCAGTTATGTGCCTAAATTTACAGGGCACTATGATCATCGGGCTGAACTGATGGAAAATGTACTTCGTTCCAAGGAATATTGGAATGTTGTGGATTGTGGCATCATGGTGCATGTTGCAGGGGAAGCACGATCTTTTTCATCAGTGGTGACAGAACATACTCAACTCACCGATGCTCAAAGAAAGGAGCATGAAGAAAACAAGTTAAAGGATTTGAAGGCAAAAAATCTTCTTTTTCAAGCAATCGAGAGAGATGTGCTTGAGACCATTCTTGACAGAAGTTCCTCAAAGACAATCTGGGATTCTATGAAGCAAAAGTTTCAAGGTTCAACATGGGTTAAAAGGGCACAGTTGCAGTCATTACGATGTGACTTTGAAGTTCTTCGCATGAAGGAAGGAGAATCAGTGAATAATTATTTTGCCCGTGTTATATCCATAGCCAACAAAATGAAGGCTCATGGAGAGAATATGAGTGAAACAACAATTACAGAAAAGATTCTTAGATCAATGATTTTCAAATTCAACTATGTAGTATGTTCGATTGAAGAATCAAACAACATGACTACCATGACCATTGACGAACTACAAAGCAGTCTTCTTGTGCATGAGCAAAGAATGAAGAGTCAATGTGAAGAAGAACAAGTCTTCAAGATCACTCATGAAGCAAATGCAGGAAGAGGACGAGGAAGAGGAATTTGGCGAGGTGGACGTGGCAGAGGAAGACAAAGCTTCAACAAAGCCACTGTAGAGTGCTACAGATGTCATAAACTAGGACATTTTCAAAATGAATGTCCTAGTTGGAAAAAGGTGCAAATTATGCTGAGCTAGATGAGGAGGAAGAACTCTTGTTGATGGCTTATGTAAAGGACAAGAATGCAAAGAGAGAAGATGTTTGGTTCCTGGACTCAGGTTGTTCTAATCATATGTCAGGAAACAAAGATTGGTTTATGGACATGGATGAACAGTTTAGACACTCAGTAAAATTAGGCAATGGTGCAAGGATGATGGTGATGGGGAAAGGCAACATTAAGCTTGAAACTGAAGGCTTAACTCAGGTGATACGAAATGTGTTTTACATTCTTGAGCTCAATAATAATTTATTGAGCATAGGTCAACTGCAGGAGCGAGGACTAGCTATTGTCATGAAAGACAGAGCTTGTAAAATATATCATCCTACAAGAGGCCTCATTATGCAAACTCTGATGGCTGCGAACAGGATGTTTGTCTTACAAGCAACCATGATTCCTCAGTCTTCTACGTGTTTAATAGCAATGGATGATGACTTAACAAGACTGTGGCATCGTCGTTATGGTCATGTGAACAACAAAAGCCTCAAAGTTTTGGAGAGCAAGCAACTTGTCAAAGGACTTCCACCACTCAAGGTCACGGACAAAGCCTGTATAGTGTGTTATCAGGGAAAACAACATAGAACAACCATTCCTAAGAAGAGTCAGTGGCGGGCTTCAAGGAAACTTCAGCTAGTACATGCCGACTTGTGTGGTCCAATTACTCCAACATCAAGCAGTCTCAAAAGGTATTTACTATGCTTTATTGACGACTTTAGTAGAAAAGCTTGGATTTATTTATTAGCTGAGAAGAGTGAAACATTTTCAATGTTTAAAGCATTTAAACAACTTGTTGAGAAAGAGTCCAGGTGCAATATAAGTTGTTTAAGAACAGATAGGGGAGGTGAATTCACGTCTATGGAGTTCAATGTGTTTTGTGTCAATAATGGTATTAAGAGGCAACTTATTGCTGCCTATACTCCTCAACAAAACGGAGTGGTAGAACGTAAGAATCGAATAGTATTAAACATGGTTAGACGCTTGCTTTCAGAAACGAAAATGCCTAAACTATTTTGGCCAGAAGCTGTTAGATGGGGATTACATATATTGAATAGAAGTTTAACTGTGGCTGTGAAAGGAATGACTCCTGAAGAATGTTGGAGTGGAGAAAAACCGAATGTCAAATACTTCAGGGTCTTCGGTTGTATTGCTAATGTACATATTCCTGACAGGAAGAGAGCCAAGTTAGATGAGAAGAGTCATAGATGTGTATTTCTTGGTGTTAGTGACGAATCCAAAGCCTATAGGCTTTATGATCCTAATGCCAAAAGAGTGATCATCAGCAGGGATGTTGTGTTTGAATAAAATGAAAGCTGGAATTGGACTCAGAGTACTGGTGAGGTCCAAAATGATGTCTTCACCTGGGAAGATATTGAGTGTCGCACCCGACATCGCGGCGGCCCTAAAAATTAATTCTCGTATTATGGAAAAAGAATGGATTTCTAGTATCCTGTTCTTTTAGGGAAAAAAATGTCTTGTTTAAGAAGTCACCACCTAGTATTATGGTCACTAGAAACCCTAACTGGTCAACAGAGATTCTATGATTCGGGACTGGTTACGTAAAAGGGAAGATATTATCACCCCTTAAACGTCCTGCCTAAGGCAGGCTGCATTGCTAGTTTTGTCTTAAATTGCTAAATATTTTATTAGTTTATGCTATGAAAATTTGCTTATAATATTCCTGACTCTAGCGCCAGTGAATATTCAACTGCGAATATTTCCAACTCTGGCGTTGGTAATTATTACGTAGCTATAAAATAAATTAGATCAATATTTTATTTTATTCCTGACTCTGGCGCCAGTGAATAAATAAATAATAATAAATTTATTTTTTACGAATGCAAATATTTTCTATTTTTCTAACCAAATAAAATAGAATACAACGAATAAAAATAATATAAATTTAAACCGGTATTTTTATTCCTGACTCTGGCGTCAGTGAATAAACCAATAAATTTACATTATTTTTAATCGTGCATACACATTTTTTTATTTTTTATTTTTCTGGCCCAGCATTTGTTTTGGGGCCGGGCCCAGCTCAACCCATCGGGGCTGGGCTGGGCCCAGCCAGCCCGGCCAGGTCACTGGCCCAAGCCAGTGACCCGGCTGGGCAAAGACACACACAACGCGTGCATAAGGGCTAATTAAAATGCACGACAACAATGTCCAATGAATTAAATTGCAGAATGGGAAAGGATGAGCTTACCTGGTTTGCGAAGCGATGGAGACGGTGGTGAAACTCTGACTGGCCGACTACCTCCTCTACTATGCTCCTTCTTATGCTTTCCTTTGTTTCCTTTTGATTATGTGCCCGTATACTTTAGGTTTCCCGCAGCTCCTGAGATGATGAAGGTGCCGACTTTAAGTGATGTTTTTGGGTGTTTTCTTTTTCTGCGGAGATGTCTACAGAGATGAAGGCAATGGCCTTAGGCTGAGTGTTTTTTTTCAGCTATGGTTTTCCGTTTGTGCTTCTCCAATCTCCCCTCCTGCTAGCCTCTCTGTTTTCTTGGAATTTCCTTTGTTTTCGTTCTTCTCTCTGTCCCCTGCGTTCGAGAAGATGGAGATGTTAACGTTGGTCTTCTGGTTTTTTATGGCGTTTGTCTCTGTTTTTTGCTCTGGATTTATGCTCTCCCTTTTTTTTGTTTCAATCCCTCCCCCCGGGTTTTCTTCCCCCTTTTCTCCTCTCTCCCCACTCTCTTTGTTTCTGTTCTTTTCTCCTTCGTTTTTCTTCCTTTTTTTTTTCGTCCTCTCTATGTTGTGTTTTCTTCCACCCTCGGCGCTCTCTCATCTTCTCTGGCTTTATAGCCAGGGAATGCCAAGCATCTCTGCAATTGAAAACGGCTTCAAAGCCATTACTGCAGAAACCGTTCCTGTGGAAGGAGACGAAGAAGGCGATGGTTGGTTTCTAGAAACGGCGTCGTTTGTGTTATGGGAACGGCTATTCGCAATGTAGTCACTGAAGTTCTGAAATCATGCAATCAAACCCCTGGATAAAATGTAATTGGATCCTTGTATTTCCGCGCTATTTTCAAGATGGTCCTTGGATTTTAAGTTTTGCAATTTGGACCCAATTAAACTCTAAACTTTGATATTCTCCAATTAAGCCCTTAATTGGATTAATTAAATCAATTCCAAGCTTAATTAAGTCTCAAAACTTATCAATTCTCCAATTAAATCCTTGATTGGATGAATTAAATTAATTCCAAGCTTAATTAAGTCTCAAAACTTATTAATTCTCCAATTAAACCCTTGATTGGATGAATTAAATTAATTCCAAGCTTAATTAAGTTTGAAAAATTTATCAATTCTTCAATTAAACCCTTAATTAGATTAAATAAATTAATTCCAAACTTAATTAGATTAATTCCAAAGTTTAATTAAACCCCAAAACTTCCAATCATGTTGCCCTTAACCCAAATTTTAATTCATTCTTCATTTATTTCATTTTACTTGTTTTTTCATCATCATCATTATTATTTTTTCATCAATTTTTTATCCTTTTTAGTAAATAAAATAATAAAAATAAAATGGTCAAAAATTGGGTTATGACAGTTGCCCCCTCTTTATAATATTTACTATGAAAAGATATTAGAAAATTTCATTTTCTTTTAACTTTGTGAGTAAATTTATAAAGAAAAGTAGATAGAGAAAGAATTTTTTTTTTTTGAAAACTTTGAAAACAGTAGATTGACACGACCTTCCTCTTCTCCAGCGTCAGCTTCCACAGCCAGAGGAAGAAATTAAAAAGAAGAGAGGAACGAGCAGCTGACAGAAGGAATACATATACAGAAGGGAAACGAACGAACACAGGGATCTTGAGGCAAGGATAGACGATCAAGAAAGACTGCAAAATCTGGATCGCCATTTCCAGCACCAGGTTAGTTGCGCTTTCCCTTTTTGCATTTTAATTATATGTTCCTATAGCTGGCGTGCGTGAACTGCTCACGCACGCCTACTGGTAAAGTAAATGGCCAGCCGGGTCAAGCCTGTGACCCGACTAGGCCTGCTGGGTCCAGCCCAGCCCCATGGGCTGAGCTAGACCCAGCCCAAAATAAAAAATAAAAAAATAGAAAAACAGAAAAATAAAAAAAATAAAAAAAAAAAAAAATGTGTATGCATGAATAAAAATAATGTAAATTTATTGGTTTATTCACTGACGCCAGAGTCAGGAGTAAAAATACTGGTTTAAATTTATATTATTTTTATTTGTTATATTTTATTTTACTTAGCTAGAAAAATAAAAAAAATGTGTGCATGCGTAAAAATAAATTTATTTTATTTTTTTTATTCACTAATGCTAGAGTAAGGATTAAAAAATATTTATCTAATTTTATTTTTCGTAGCTACGAATTTTTACCAACGCCAGAGTTGGAATTATTCGAGTTTGAATATTCACTGGCGCCAAAGTCAGGAATATGATAAGCAAATTTTCAAATAACCCAATTTTTGACCGATAGCAAACAAGTACGGAGGGTAGGAGAACTAAAAAATAAAAAATAAAAAATATGAAAGCTGGAATTGGACTCAGAGTACCGGTGAGGTCCAAAATGATGTCTTCACCTGGGAAGATATTGAGGATGGGGAAGTCAGTGACTATGATGACGAAGAAGGAAGAGACAATGACCATGTACAAGCAGCTGGTCAGGGTACAGAAGAGTTGGGTGGAGAAGCTGATACTGCTGCAGGACAAGATACAAAAGAGTTGGGAGGAGAAGATAATCCTGCTACAGGTCAGGGTCCAGAAGAGTTGGGAGAAGAAGATGATCCTGCTGCTCCACATACAGAAGTAGAAAGAGAAGATATTGCAGGATCAGGGGAGAGAGTAAGGAGAGCACCTCGATGGATGGAAGACTGTGTCAGTGGAGACAACATTCCTGACGAGTCAAACTTGGCTTGTTTCATGGTACATGATGATCCAATATGCTATGCAGATGCGGTAAAAGAACAAAAATGGAAGGAAGCAATGGATTTGGAAATTGCAGCTATAGAAAAAAACAAGACATGGGATCTTGTAAGTCAGCCGAAAGGAATAAAAACTATTGGTGTCAAATGGATTTTTAGAACGAAGTTGAATGAAAAGGGAGAAGTGGATAAATGCAAAGCACGTTTGGTAGTCAAAGGGTATGCTCAGAGGTATGGGATTGACTATAGTGAAGTCTTTGCACCTGTGGCTCGTTGGGACACCATTCGTTTGATCCTGGCTCTAGCAGCGCAGAAAGGGTGGATTGTTTTCCAGCTAGACGTCAAGAGTGCATTCCTTCATGGGGAACTAAATGAGGCAATTTACGTAGAGTAGCCAGAAGGATATGTTCATAAAGGGGAAGAGCATAAAGTGTTGAAGCTTAAGAAAGCTCTTTACGGCCTGAAACAGGCTCCAAGAGCCTGGTATAGCAGAATCGAAAGTTTCTTCATAAAGGAGGGCTTTGAGAAATGCAGTCATGAGCATACATTGTTCCTCAAACATGAAGCTGACGGTAAATTCTTAATCATTAGTCTTTATGTGGATGATTTAATTTATACAGGGAATGATGTTAAATTATGTGAGAAGTTTAAGAAGTCAATGAAGCTAGAATTTGACATGAGTGACCTGGGGAAGATGAAATACTTTCTGGGAGTTGAGGTCCAACAAAGTTGTGAAGGAATTCATTTATGCCAAATGAAGTATGCTGGGGAAGTCTTGGAAAGATTTGAAATGGGAAGCTGTAATCCTGTGAAAAATCTTTCCAAGACTTCCACGAAACTGGTAAAGAACAGTGAAGAAGCCAGCATAAACTCAACACTATTGAAGCAGATAATCGGCAGCCTAATGTATTTATCAGTAACAAGACCAGAAATCATGTTTGTTGTCTGTCTGTTAAGCAAATTCATGACAGACCCGAAAGTATCTTATATGGCTGCAGTAAAACGGGTCCTCAGGTATGTGAAAGGGACTGTGAACTTGGGAGTATTTTACAAAAGAGGTGCTGAGAACGTGGGGAGCTTGGGAGTGAAGTATGAGAACAATTTTGCTAATCTTGAGGCTTATACTGACAGTGATTATGCGGGTGATACAGAAGATAGAAGAAGCACTTCTGAATATGTGTTTATGCTGAGTGGTGGTGCAGTTGCATGGAGCTCAAGGAAACAACCTGTAGTAACTCTTTCCACCACTGAAGCAGAATATGTAGCAGTTGCAGCATGTGCTTGTCACAGCATTTGGATGAAACGAGTGCTCAACAGTATCGATTTTTCGTCATGTAAGTGTGTCAAGATTTTTTGTGATAATAGCTCAACAATCAAGTTATCAAAAAATCCAGTTCTTCATGGACGAACCAAACACATTGATATAAAGTTTCATTTCTTATGCGACTTGGTTAAGGAAGGTGTTGTGGAGCTGATACATTGTGGCACTAGTGAGCAAATGGCAGATATCATGACAAAGCCGTTGAAGCTTGAATCATTTTTGAAGCTACGTAATATGCTGGGAGTTCAAAGCATGAAGGCATGAAGTTTTTAAACTGACTTGCAGTTTAAGGGAGGAGATGTTAGAGTCCTATTAATGCAAGCAATATTTAGTTTGAATAAATTCCTAGCTTTTAGGAGCTACGACTAAGTCTTATATTCGGTTACCTCAGTTTTCGGGATGTGAAGACGTGGTTTATTTCTTTTCTGTTATGTTCCAGCTGTAATGGCTATTTAAGCCATAGAACTTCTGTTTAACAAGTATTATTCATGATCTATACAATCTTTAGTTCTTGAATACATCACAATCGGGGTCAAGACCCAAATAATTTCATGGAGTCAAAACAAGAGGGAAAAAAGAAGAAGAAGAGTAATCCGTTGAGGCCAGCTCAAATGACTGGAGGCAGCCCACATGACCCAAATAAGAATCTTCATATTTTTATGACAAGCAAGAGCTCGAACTTGCATTCTTTAATTCTATCTCTATGTGAGATCGATTAACTCTAGATAAGTATGTATACAGTTCTAGGAATATTGTGGCCTTTAATAGTTCTAGGAAACATAAAAGACTTCATCGTGGCCTCACAGAGAATATTGAAATTACACCTAAATAGCAAAATATTAATTTTATACAATGAAATTTCATGCTTGTCTAGGTTAATGACCTGTGGCCAAGGACTTAAAAGACGAGTTGAGTCTCCCTTGGGTAATATTTAGTGAACTGGATTAATTATGAATGCTAAAACAATCACATTATCTAGACTCAATATTGCATTAATTAATTATGATGGTGGAGTCTATGGCAACATTAATCAATCATTAATTGTTTTTGTTAAAAAAAAATAGTTCTATATATGTTCCTTAAGATTAAATTAACCACCAGTCTATAGGTCTTGACACCAACTATCACTTGGTCCCTCATGTTTCAATGCTTGTAATTTAATCTTTTGACTCTTGTTGACTATTACCCATTAAAACTTCTTTTGGTTTGTTGCAATCCCATTGTAGATTTCAAAGTAAGAGAATTGAGAACATGAGCCCACGAGACTAAATTATAGATTTCAAACATAAAAGACTAGTTTATAGTCAAGTTCATAACTTAAGGACCAAATAGTACCTAACTTTTCCTTTGACATTGGAGTTTGTTAATTTCTAAATAATTGTACCAAGCTTTAGACCTAGAAGTATTAGCTTGGCTGAGCTTCGGGATACTTAGGTTGTCACTCAGCCTCTAATTCCTTTTAATAGGGATCTTGGTAGAGGTAAAAATAAAAATAAGAATAAAACATGTTTATCCATCCATAAACCCTCAAATCTTGGTAGGGCACCATTGGAATTCTTTGTGGCTAGGTAGCTCATATTTATTTAAAGGAAGCATTTCTTGAAAAACAAAATAGTAGCTTGCATTTAATGCTATAATTAAGTGGACTTCTGAAGATCAGAAATGATATGAAAAATCATTCATTCAACTATAAGGATAAAAAGATGCTTTCTTTATAACTTTATCCTGCCATTATTAGGGAATCCCTAACGTCCATCTCTAACAAGGAGGAGAGTAACTCTCCTCATAGAAGTGACTGACTTCAGTTCTAGTCCACAAGCTATTCATGCAAAACAAGATTCCTATCAAAACATGGGATTCTATAATGTTTAAGTTAATAAAATATAAAAGGTAGATAATATCCAAGAGAGTAAAGAATGTTGGAAAATATATTTATGAATATTATGTATTCTATCTGAACTTAATTATGAGATTGTTGAATGATTATTTATGATTATTCAATTTGTTGTACCATTCCTTGTGATTTCTAGAATTATTGTATGGTTACTTGTGGTTACTCGTGTTGTTGTATGGTTGCAGCTGCTTGCTGGATTTGTGGGTGATGGTCACTACAATTAGCGTAGAAAATGGACTTGTTTTGCACAGAAAAGGTTTTGATATATGCTAGTAGTTTTGAATTTTTCATGGTATTGGGTCAAGACAAAAAAAGAAAAGAAAAGGGTAGTCCGTTCAGGCCAGCCCAAACACACTGGAGGCAGTCTGCTCAAGCCATGGTCCAAACAAGACGTTTTTATTTTTTTGAAAAATCTTGCACAATCAACTAATGAACTATAAGACTTGATGAATATTTCAATAAGAATCTTCATATTGCATTAATTAATTGTGACGGTGGAGTTTATGGAAACATTAATCAATTATTAATTGTTTTGTGAAAATAAAATAGTTCTATGTTCCTTAAGATTAAATTAACCACCACTCTATAGGTCTTGACACTAATTATCACTTGGTCCCTCATGTTTCAATGCTTGTAATTTAATCATTTGACTCTTGTTGACAATTGCCCCATTAAAACTTATTTTGGTTTCTTGTAATCCCATTGTAGTTTTGAAAATTTTATTTTTTTAGAAAAAGACCAACACAATTGAGTTTTAGAGAGAAATCAAAGTAAGAGAATTGAGAACGTGAGCCATGGGACTAAATTATAGATTTCAAACATAAAAGACTAGTTTATAGTCATGTTCATAGATTAGGACCAAATAGTAATTAACTTTTCCTTTGACATTGGAGTTTGTCAATTTCTAAATAATTGTACCAAACTTTAGCCCTAGAGGTATCCATGTTTAACTATGGGTGAGTATTTACATTTTTCAATTCGTTTTGAATATTTCATTGATGATATTTGTTGTTATTTATTTTTTGACCCCACATGCTGGAGACAGTGTAAACCTCTTTTGAACCAAATGCAGGAGTTTAGTTTATGATTGTTGAGGAATTGACAAAGGCAGAGAAGAAAGAAGTGTTTTTCGAACCATGTTTCAACTACTTTCTTCTCTCTTTTGCTGCCAAAATCATCAGGTTTCTTAGACTGATTAGGATTCTTCATGATTGTAAATTTGTTCCTTCTTTATATGGTCTTTAAGGTTGGATAAATTTTTTAGAATTTGCACTATAAAAACTGATTCTGCTGCTGTTGTAATTTTTTTGTTCCAACTTAGGTTTTGATTTTGACTTGGTTTTCGTGTAATATTTGACCATCCTACTTATATTCTGTCACTTATGACATGTTAAAGAGTTGACTTAGGGCAGCTCCGTTAACGAAGAGCCATCTGTACTATGGCTTCTGGGCCCTGGGGGCTTTCACTGTTGGCTTATGGCAGATTGTCTGAAGATTGTACTCGACATTGTCATCGTTTCTGAATTAAGATGCTTTAAGTTTTTCTACTTTTGAGAAAACCAGATTGTAACTAGATTTTGTTCTTCAAAAAACAAATTTATCTCACTTTGAATCCTTCATAAAGTTTAGACCTGTACATGTAGATGAATTTGGGTTTTTTAATCTCCTGATTTGATACTAGAAGCCCAAGATATTCCCACTTGAATATCTAATGTGAAAATAGAGAATCCTGCCACGAGAAATATTCTAGCTCGAGCTTTTGCAATTCTGTTTTTCAAAATGATTTTATCTAACTTTTAATCTTTCATGAGAGTTATAGTCATGTACGTGATGATGAATTTGGGCTATGGAATCGCTTGATTTTGATATCATAAGCTCAAGATATTCTTATTTGAACATTTAGTGGAAAAGAGAGAATCCTGTCTGAGAAGTGTACCTGATCTGAGTTTGCAAGGTCTGATTTGAATTCTGGACCTGATTTATTGTTTGCTTTGGAAGGATTTATTGGGTTAATTAAGGACCAACTTTAAATTTAAAAAAGTTAATTAGTTTCATTGAAAAAAGGGGTTGGATCAAAAAACGTCAGAATAATTTTTGTCGCACTGGATTATATTTTGTTTCTTTTCACAAAACCAATGATGTCATTTCCTTACCCTCATATATCCGACTCAAAAAAGGCCACCATTTAGAACTTGGCCGCATAAAACAGCCCTCACAGGATTTAATTAGCATGGTACTGTTCATTGTCATTTTGAGAACAACCCCTCGTCTGATTTCTTTCCTTTTTATCTGCAACTTCCTACTGGTTTCCATGATTCTCTCGCTTGATTTTGGAGCTCCAGACCATGTTTTTTTCTGCCTCAGTCCAAAGGAAGCAGTTGGTGCTTCACGGTCCAAACTATGGAAGGATAGAAAGGAGCTACACCATCCTCTAATTATTGGAAAGAAATCGCTGGAAATCATCAGAATATCAATCAATATATTCTGGTTTCCTATTTTTGCTTTATTTGATCACCCCAGATTACATCCTATAATTAATGTAATATTCGTTTACTAATAAGAGCTGCATATAGACGATATATATATGCCTCCTCTGCTGACCTAAAAAGAAGAGGAGAAAAAGGAGAGAGAGGCAGGCAATACGAGGCAGAGAAAGAGAGAAAAAAAAAAACATAGAGGCAAGAGAGAACATAGGAGAGGAAGAAGGCGGAGAGTTAGAAATAAGAAGGAAACAAATGGAGAAGATTAAGTTTTGTTAAGATTATCAAAAGCAAGAATAAGAAGGGACTGCCTTTCGGTCTCTGCTCCATGTTCTGCAAACAAAATCTGCAGAACAGGGAAGAACAGAGGAGCTAAAACCAGTAGAGAGAGAGAGGGACAAAAACGCAGAGATAAAGCTCAAGAGATGGACGCCAACAGAGAATAGAGGGGAAAGAGCCGAAACAGACGACAACATTGATAGACTAGCCAATACGCCTTCCCCATCATCATCATCTTCCTTTTTGTTTTCTGCATCTAGGTTTGTTCCTCCCCATCTCTTTGCATGCATTTTCCTTTGTGTTTGTACTGTTCAAGTGAATTATAATTCACTTGAATAGTAACCAGGTCTCTTTGTATACATTTTTCTTTGTGTTTGTACTATTCAAGTGAACCGAACCGTAATTGGAAAGTTTTCATTGAATAGTAACTGAGCCCTTTTTGTGTCCATCTAGGTCAGTTGCTTGGGCAAGTGACCCGGCCGGACCTATTGGTTCCAACTTTTTTTTTCTTTCCCGAAAAAAATAAAAAAAAGAGAAAGAGATTTATGATTTTCTAGCATATTTATTTTAAGGTCTGTTTTTTTTTATATTTTAAAAAAAATATCAATCTCGGATTTAGAATACTCGATTTTCAACGCAAATGTAGCAAATATAAATATGTTTTCATGTATACGGCCAATACCCTAACATATTTTGAATTTCCTTAAAAAAAATATTCGAAGTTAAAAAAAAATGTGTTTTAACATGAATTTTTTAAACACAAAAAATTATTTTCTTGCATTCTTGACTTTACAACATGTTTGTAAAACTCCAAAGGGTGTTGGCAAATATTCCAAAAAAAAAAAAATCTTATTTTTAGGGGAATTCATCTATTATTCACCATTAATGTTTGGAATAAAAAAATCCCAAATGGATTAATATCCAAAATATTATTGGGAATAACTTTTTATTATTCCCTATTAATGTTTGGATAAAGAAACACCCAGTGGTTAATATCCAAAATATTTTTCTAGGAATAATAAGTCATCACACATCCTTGAAAGCAGTGGCGGAGCCATGTAGGAGAAAAAAGGGGCAATTTCCCCCTTAAGTTTTTTTTAAAAATATTTTTTATATTAGAATATTAATATAATAATATGGTGAGGGGTTGATACACAATTATTATTGTTGACTTGTGTCTTAATATAATAAAAAATATACATAATATATGTGCAGCACCCCAGCTCATTTCTCATTTCCCCAAACTTTTCCTTTTTTTTTTTTTTTGTCCGCTAACTATTCAAGAGCTTTTTTACTCTTTTTTAGTTGCTTTCTTCCTTATACATTTTTTTTAAAAGTCAATTAGGCAACTTTAGGTAAAAAAAATTCATTTTTTTTTGTTTCATTATTTAATTTTATTTTTATTTTTTATAATTAATTATTGAAAATGTTAGGGTTTATAATAATTTAGAGGTTTTGATATATATAATATTTTGAAAAAATTAAAGATAAATGGTAGTGGATTAGACTGCAAGATTTTGAACAATAGGTATTTATTTGATTGTTTTGAATTAATTAAAGGTTATATCATTTCCAATTGAATTGGTTACGATATGGAACTAAATTTTTTCACAAGATGAACAAGCAAACATTCAAATTGTTGTCACCAAGTAAAGATTGATATTTGCAGAATTAAAATTGTTTTAGCTTGAGATTGGTCCTTTTTATGTTGTTAATTTCCTTTTTATGATTAAATAATTTATATTTTCTTTTTTTTCTCTCTTTTTTGTTTTCGTCAGACAATTTGTGTTTTGCTGGAGAAGAATTAACACGTGCGTACAAAGTGCCTGATTTTAATAAATACATGTTGGTTTTTTCTTAAAAAAGGAAAGAAAAAAACAATTTTTTTTGTTTTTAAAAATGATTTGTCATAATAAATTTAGACTATCAATCCTGATCCATATCCATGCATTATATATAGCATGCTACATGGTAATGAGGTGTGAAATGGATTTTGATGAATTAATGTGTATTTTACTATGAATTTTATATGAAAAATTTACAATTATTATGTAACTCAACTGAATTTTGTTATTATGAAAACCCAAAGAGGACAATTATAATGTAAGTTTTCTCATTTTAAAAGTATTTTTAAATTAATTTTGCTTTATATGAGTTAGTATATTTGTTTCGAATTGATTTCTAATGCATGTCTACATAATATAATAATTGTTAATAATTTGCCTCCTCATTTATAAAACTTTAGCTCCGCCACTGCTTGAAAGAAGCTTTGATTATAATTGAGGACATTTCAATTTTTTTTGACTCCATGGTTTACTAGTTGTGAGAGTATGAAACACTGAGCCAACAATAGGCTTTTAAAGCGCTCTGAATTTCCTTAGATTTCTAAATTTTTATCCATTTTCCTTGCGATTTACGAGTCACGAACACTTGAAATACTAAGAGAAAAATGAGTTTTTAAAGCACATTGAATCTCCTTAGATTTCTATCTTAGCTATCTTTTAATTCATAGGTTATAAATTTATTTTAAATCAAATACAAATTTTAAGAGATCTGCATCGGCTCTTTTTGGCACTCTGTAGTCATATCTAAAGGTATGACCTATATTGGCCAAGGGTTCTTGCTTTTAGACTTTGAACCCATGCCCATTCATCATAACAAACCTATTATAGGAAAACTAATTAGAGAACACCAACACCATAGTAAGGCAAACCAAACACCAAGCAGCTTACCTTAGATAGGGCGTACTAGGGGTGCTATTACCTTCCCTTTATGCAACTAGTTCCTTGCCTTAGAATCTTTGAAAGACTAGTTAGGTTTCCTAATAACCATAATACTAGGTGGTGACTCCCTTATCACAAAATCAAAAAAACCAAATATGAATCCCCGCTCTCAAGGAGGGTCGCTATGACGCTGCACTCTACACAAGGATGCAACAATATCCAAGGACTTATATATGCTAGATTATCACTCGACCTCTAGTTCCTTTAAATGATGATCTTGGTAAAGGTAAAAATAAAAATAAGAACAAAACATGTTATCCATCAATAACCCTCCAAGTCTTTACGTATTTATTATGCAAAGATTTTTAAAGGTTACCAATAATAAATGAGATCATTGTTTACCTTCTTTATAATATTTCTGTCTCATAGAGGACTGTTGGGATTCTTTATGCTAGGTGACTTGTCTTTATTTAAAGGAGGTGTCTATTGGGAAGCAAAATGGTGGCTTGCATTTAATGCTATAATTGAGTGGATTTCTGAAGATCAGAGATGATATGAAAAATCATTCATCCAATGATGAGGGTAGAAAGATGTGTCCTTTATAACCTTAGTCATTGTTGCCTCTATCTTTTCTCTTACTTTATGTTGTTGAAAAAATTGAACTATTTTAGTTCTAATCCAATCAGACAAACTTATTTCCATGTATTTTCCACCACCAGTTTCTTTCCTTTTCTACTTTAAACCAAGATATGGACCCAAAAAGATTTAGATTTGTCTTTTAAAAAAAAAGTGTTGTTGTCCCTAAAAAGGGATGTCACATAACTAAAAGTGGTGACACCCCAGCATCCATCTCTAATAGGGGGGAGACTAACTCTCCTCGTAGAAGTCCTTCTCCTACCATTACTAAAGAATCCCAGGAGAGAGGGAGGCTACGTCAAACCCTCAAGGATGACGTTCCTTTATTCCTTGGCATAAGAGCTCAATCTTGTTGAGAAGGAGAAACTTTAGCTAAATCTATAAAAGAGAGTTCACCAAGGAAGCTTTTATCTCTTGTTGATGTTAGAGGCAAGGTTGAAGAAGTTGTTTCTTTGTCTCAACTTCCAGCTTTGCTAACAGAGGCTGCAGCAGTTAGGCCCTCTACCCGGCTGTTCTTGAGGGAGCTGAGTTTGAGGATGCTTTAACCAGCCTCGCTCTTGGTCAAGCTCCCATTGCTTTCCTCACCTTCATTGAGGAGGAGAGGAAGCTTATGGAGGTTATTGTTGGTGGAAGGTCAGGCATTGAGAAAGATGACCTTGAGGTGGTGAGACCGCTTAAAGGATTCTTACCATCTTGTTAGACATTTAAATGATGTTTGATGAGGGCTACAACTGTTATTTGGCTTTAACTAGTCAAATGGCCTTTAATGTAAGGAACCTTCTTATTCACCTTTTTTTTTTAGTTCTATGACTATTATTCCTAACACTTGTTCTTGGCAGACTTTCATGATGTGCCCCTGTGCCAAGGCATTGGGAAATATGAGGTGTTGTTTAATGTCTCCAATGAAAAATTACTTTTAGCCATTTATAATCAAGTTTATACTCTTGGATGGTCTGAGGGTTGACCTTCTCGCTACTAGGGAGGAGGCCCATAGTTTTCAGGCTCAGCTAAAGGCTTTAAGCAATTCTCCTGAGGATTTCTAGGAATGTTTTGGGTGATTTGCAGCTTTGACCAAGACAATTTAGGACCAGATATTTTTTACCATATCCAATATGCATTTCTTTAATCAATCAACAAAAATGTTATTTCATAGTGGTATTCCTTTATTCTTATAGATAGAGGCTTTCACAATTGTTGTTTATCTTATTAATAGATTTCACTCCTCTGCTCTTAATTCTAACACTCCTTACTTCTTATTACGTGGTAAACATCCCTAGGGTACAGTCTCCATACTCTTCTAGCAACAATGATATAAATAATTATTTTGTATACATATTACCTTTTAGGAACAATCGTGACAAGCCACCAACAAGATACTCACTAGACCATAGAGGGAAAGGAGCAAAGTACCCAATCTCCAATTATATTTGCACCAAAAGATTATCATAGCCTCTTTCATATATAAGTTATCTTTAGAGAATATTCCAAACATGGTATAGGATGCATTGCATGATCCCATGTAGGTTCAAGCAATATCTAAAGAGATGACAGACTTGCAGAAGAATGATATATGGAAGCTCATTCCACTACCTAAAGGAAAGAAGATAGTGAGGTGTAGGTGGGTGTTCTCTATGAATTACAACGCAGATGGATAAATAGAAAGGTATAAGGTAAGACTTGTAGCAAAGGATTATACCCAGACATATGACATAAACTATTCGGAGACGTTCTCACTTGTAGCAAAGTTGAATACTGTCATAGTGTTATTGTCTCTTGCTATAAATTTAGATCGACAACTACATCAATTTGATGTGAATAATGCATTCCTCCATGAAAATCTAGCAGAAGAACTATACATGATGCTACAACCAAAACCATCAGCTACACTTGTAATTGCCATTATCTTTCCAATATTTTCAAGCACATTTCTTCGCTTATGAAATTAAAGATAACAAAGCATATGATTAAATATTTGTAACTAATGTTCTGTTATGGTTAAATTGAATCTTTTATATGTAGTATTTTTTTCAAAGTAATGCTATTAACAGTCAATACACATATTCTTGACACGTGTTGTATGATTTATGAGAATTGAACTCAAGGAAAGAAACCTTAACAAGACATATAGTGGAACAGTACATAATCCATAAAAATGAAAAATAATTTTATATAAGGGAAAAAACTTGTAAGAAAAAGAGTACAGGAACAAAACATATGATCAATGAAAAATTTAGCATTTTTTGATTAATTGTGTGTTTGAGATAATTAGGTTTTACATGAAAATAAGGACAAGTATGAGTTATTATTTTCCTAAAAATAACATGTATTTGATAGTTTCATATGTATATGTATGTATGTATGTATGTATGTCTTTTTCAATTTCTTTTTTTTTTTATGTATAATAAATATTCTTCACAAAATGCTAAGTTTATTTTTTGAAGAAACATTGAGAGCATCTGAAGTATACGTCTGCCAAGAACGTATTACAAGACTGGCAAAATAGAGCTCTTCCACTCTGCATGATGTAGTACAAGACGATTGTTTCCTTAAAATTCAAGCTTCCATTGCCGTCCTTGTCCAGCGCTGTAAACAAGCTTGGATGAGTAAGAACCGTACGTGTTGTTATCTTTCTCGAGATACTCCACGAATTCATCTAGGTTAATTTTCCCGTCTCCGTTTTTGTCCATTTCATTGAAAGAAAATCTGGCATTTCGCTTCTTCTCATCGGACAGATTCTCATAATAAGCTTCAGCAGCGCGGCGAATCTCCTCCGTATCTATTTATGGGTGTAAGATTTAAGAGGAGGAGAATTTAAGAGGATAGCATTGGCCTACGATTTCAAGGCTCCAAAGGGACTTTTAAGGAAGTGGATCAAGTCTAAAATCCTGCCTCTAGTCATTTCGTGCATAGTTGAAAGATCTACGGAAATAGAGATGTAGGTTAATCTACGGATCATCGTGTTAATTCTTATATTACCGTCTCAACTTAGTTTTTTAAAAATATAATATCATTTTTTAATTTTTTTTAATTTATTTTTATATGTTAATAAATAAAAAATTTAAAAAATAATGCACATGATGTAGTTGTGAACAGTAAAAAAGATTTAAAAAAAAAAAAAACAGAGAAAAACGGGAGAGTAAATAAATACCTCACCTCTCCATTTCCTCATACTAGCCACCAGCCATACACCCTGTTTTTTTTCATGCTGAAGCCGCGACCCAGCCCAAGGAAAACCAGCTGCTACTATGAGAGGCCCCACCAAATTTGGTTTTTTCTTAGATTCCACCGTACTCATTTAAAAAAAAAAAAAAAAAACTAAAAAGAATACAGTTTTTTGCCTTTAGGATAGGAGGAAAATTATTGTGTATTCAAGTAGATTATTTTACTCTTTATTATTTTTAACAATTGTCTTGGTATTGGGGTAAGATTATCTTTTATAAAGGATACAAATCATTCCTCTTTGAAAATGCACAGTAAAATTACATTTTTACCCTTGAAATCTAAAAAAAATGATGTTTCATTGAAGGTTTTTTTTGTCTTTTCATTTTATTTACACAGTTAAATAATATTTATACCCCTAGCTACTAAAAATAATGAACTTGTAGAGGGGTTCATTTGTCTTAATATTTTTTTTGTACAGTAAAATTATATACTTAACCTTCAACTTTTTAAAATTTAAGAATGACTTTGAAGGGCATTTTTATCTTTGTCTCATAGTTTTTTTTTTTTGTAATAATGATATACCCCTGGGCTCTTTTTTATATTTTACCTTATTAAAATATTAATAAACTAGTAAAATATGATGACACATGCCACGCAAGCGTTAGTACATCAAAGTCTTTCATACTCTTATAGAGGCACGTGGGGACAATTCTGGTGGCAAAAAATATCTGATCACCATCTCATCAATGCACAAGGTTGTGGCACAACTTTTAAGGTGGTGTGTTGGGCAAGGCGAACAACAATGATATTTTTTTCAACTACCCTTCTTTTCTCTCTCTAGGTCTTGGTATTTGTGACAAGCCTTTAAGAATTCAATTGTGTCCTCTAGTTTGTATTTATTTTGAGTTTGGTCCTTTTCTTTATATTTTTATTTGTTTTGATTTTAATGTTTCGTAAAGTTGTATTTTTCAATTTCATCTCTTCGCATTTAATTTAATTTAGTTTTTGTATCCAATCTGATCATCATTTTTTTTATTATTCCTTTTCATTTATTTATTTTTATTTTGTCCTTTTAATTCATTTTTTTTAAATTTTGGTCCTCGTTTTTTTCATTGCTCCTTTTCTTCATTTATTTTATAATACCTGATTAGTTTCTTTCAATTATTTATGGTGCAAGATTTAGTTCCTCATTGTTTTTTTTTTTATATAATTGAAAATTTTTCTTTATAGTTTTTTCGTGTTTGCCTTTTATAAGGTAGTCATACTCTCATAATTCAGTCTACAATTTCAATGATTTACTTGGTTTGAGTTCACTCTTTTCTTAAAATCCATTTTAGAAATTGTTTTCTTTTTATTTTCATAATTTGACATTGAATTTATTAGGCCTTGGGTTTTGTGATTTGTTTTGTTTTTCTTCTTGTAAGGTTTTCCCTATCATAACCCATTTTTGGATTCCTCTCTAAATTCATTTTTTGTCTCATTTCTTTTTCCTCCTACCCGTTTATTAGTGAAAATAAGTTGAAAATTATTTTTTTTTGGAAAACCAATAAATGTTTTTATAGAAGGGTTAAGGAAAAAATATAAGAAATCTAAAGAATAGGACCAAAAAAAAAAAAAAGAACACATAAAATTACATGATGGATAGATAGTTTTAACTATTGGGAGGCATTGCATGCAACAACGATAGTGTGAGTACACCTTCTATACGTTGACGCATGTAATACACATGAGATCAGCTTTTTGTGTTGCACTGTGAGTGCATATTTTTCTTCGTGGAAAAAAAAAATGATAAAAACTATTACTACTACTCTTATAACTATTATTCTGAATATTAATAGTATTATCATTAGCGTAATTATAATTATTTACTACTATTATTAGTACTATCATTATTATTATTTTTACTATCATGACTATTACTACTAGTATCAATATTAATACTACTATTATTACTAATATTGTTGTCATTATTATTACCAGCAGCTATTGTTATTATTATTATAGTAATTGTTCGACAAATGAAAGGAAGGGATAAGCTTCTTTTTATTTGGATATTTGAGTGTTATCGATTAGTAGGAAAACTGATTAAAGATAATTGAAAACGTGCGGAAAACAGCTCCTGAATCTTGCTTTGCTTTGTTACCTTGTATGCTCTTACTTCTTCAATACAAGATGGGCAATAGTCATCATCAGATATGTGTGTGTGTGTGTGTGTGTGTGTATGGATGCAAGAAAATAGATACAGAGCATCCTGAACTTTCAATTTGAAGAATTTAAGGTGTGCTAGGAGAGTCTTGGGCAAATCACTAATAGTTGTCAAAATGAAGCCCGGCAAAAAACAAAGAAAAAAACATTAGGCCATGAACATGCTTGATTTCCATAGAAAATGCTTGGGATTTTTGAATCGTTTCTGGTTGAAACGAATGAAAAAACATTAGTTCACAATACCAACACCTTGATGGCCATAGAAAACGAGGAACATGTCAATAGTTAGTGGCAATAGTCATCATCAGATACATGTGGTGTGGGGTCGTGGAATTATTGAAGATACCAAAGTTTCCACAACCAACTTGACTTCAATTCTTTAATATTTCTTCGCTGTGTGGTCTCTTTAATAGCTACTGTGATTCCGACAATAATGCTTATGGTGAATTGATGATGTTACTGTGCAGAGATTTCGGTTTGCATTCCTCGGCAAAATTGCTTGCAAAAACTTTCATGTTATCATATTGTTTTTTTTTATTTTATATATTCCGTCCGTAATGCCGTCAATATATACCAACAATATTAGTTGGAAAAATGTTTAAAGATAATTGAAAACATGCGAAAAACAGCTCCTGAATCTTGTTTTGCTTTGTTACCTTTATGCTCTTACTGCTTCAGCACAAGATGGGCAATAGTCATCATCAGATATATGTGTGTGTCTATACATATATTTATATATATGGAAGCAAGAGCTGAACTTTCAATTTGAAGAATTTAAGGTGTGCTATGAGAGTCTTGGGCAAATCACTAATAGTTGTCAAAATGAAGCCCGGCAAAAAACATAGAAAAAATTATGTATACCAAAAGAAATTATTAGGCCATGATGAACATGCTTGATTTCCATAGAAAATGCTTGGGATTTTTTAATCGTTTCTGGTTGAAACGAATGAAAAAACATTAGTTCACAATACCAATAGATTGATTGCCATAGAAAATGAGGAACATGTCAATAGTTAGTGGGCAAAAGTCATCATCGGAGAATATTTCTTCGCTGTGTGGTCTCTTTAATAGCTACTGTTTTCTTTTGTTGTTGATAGAGAAGGGTTGAGGAGAATAAATAGTGCATGGGTACGGTGGAATAAAAGATAAGATCTTTGTCTCCAAAAACAAATTTGTGTGGGTAGTAGCTGGGTTTGCATGGAATCTGATACGGGAGTCAGGTTTCATGTGTTGTATGAGATAGTTAAATTATTGAAGATACCAAAGGTCCCATCATGTACAATATTTTTTTTTGCGCACTAAAATTATATACTAATCCTTTTACTTTTCAAAATTTAAGAATGACTTGAAAGGCATTTTTATCTGTCTCCTCGCTTTTTTTATAATAATGATATGTCTTTGGATCCCTTTTCATAATTTATTGTATAAAAATATTAATAAATTAATAAAATAAATGACGTATGCAACATATACGTCAGCATTTGAGAGTCCTTCATGCTTTTATTACAGAGGCGCATAAGGACAATTCTGATGGAAAAAAAAATCTGATCCTCATCATCTCATCTGAAGCGCAAGGTTGTGGCACAACTTTTAAGATGGTTTGTTGGGCATGTCAGTCGGCAATGAGGTTTTTTTCTCCTACCTTTCTTTTTTCTCTCCTAAGTATTTGTGCTCAGCCTTTAAAAATTCAGTTGTATCTCCCAGTTTGAATTTGTTTTAAGTTTAGTTTTTATTTTTTTATTTTTTATTTGTTTTGATTTTAATGCTTCATAAAGTTTTTTTTGTCAATTTCATCTCTTTGCATTTATTTAATTTATTTTTTGTATCTAATCTAATCATCATTTTTGTATTGTTATTTTTTATCCTTTTCATTTATTTGTTTTTATTTTATCCTTTAATTCATTGTTTTTTCAAATTTTAGTCCTTATTTTTTTCATTGCTCCTATTCTTCATTTATTTTGTAATCCCTGATTAGTTTCTTTCAATTATTTATTGATGCAAGATTTAGCCCTCATTGTTTTTATTTTTTATAATTGAAAATTTTGCTTTATATTTTTTTCATGTTTGCCTTTTGTAAGGTAGTCCTAGTCTTATGATCTAGTCTTACTAGTTTCAATTATTTTCCTTGTTTGAGTTCAGTCTTTTTCTTAAATATATTTTGTTTCTATCCAATTTTTGACTCATGTTTTGATAAATTTTCAGAAAAATCCAAAAATAGCAAAAAATAACTAAAATCCAAAAAAATATGTTTTTTTAATATATTTGCGTTATTTTTAGCATCGTCTCAAAAGAATTTAAATTTTAAAAAATCATGAGAACGCGTTCGACTTTTAACGCGTTATTTTTAAAAATCACCGATTTTACTCATTCGAGGTAATGTTGATAAGAAAAATCCAAAAAATTAAGAAAAATCAAAATTTATAAAAAAGAAGTTGAGGGACCAATTGTGAGGCCCAAGCAATATTTTTGCCTATAAATACTGGTCTTTAACACACACAAAAGGGGAGGCAATTTTGAAAGAAAAACACAAAAAAAGGGCAAACCTAACCCTAAAATCCATCTCTACCCAAACATAGCCGCCGCCACCCCTCACCAGAATTCTCCTCTCTCAGTCGACCCATCACCTGTCCTTCCCCGCATAAGCCTTCCTCTTTCCTTTTCAGCCGCCCCCCTTCCCGATTGGAATTTTTCTTCTCCCAAAACCAGAGCAGCCACTCCGCTCCCCAATCCCTTCTCCTCTCAAGCCGCCACTGAAAATCCCCTCACTTATTTGTTCTCCCTTAAGTCGACTGAGAAGAACATAGACGTCCTCTCTCTCATCTTCAACCTACATCACAGCGGCCCCATTTCCCTTCCAGCTGCCAGCCACACCTGGAGAACCCCACAATAGCAGCTGAGCTCCTCCACCACAGAGCCATCCCCATCATCTCCTCAGCGATGGACTCCATAGAAGCAAGCCACCACCTCCCAACTTCTTCACCCGACCTCGAAGCAGACACACAGCACGCCCTCCAGACCCACCAGTGTCCCTCTCCCTAGCGGCAACACCCACGACTCCGCCGCCACTTGAAACAGAGAAGAATGAGAAAAAAAAGGAAGAGAACCAATCTATAGAGAGAAGTAGATCTGAAATGGAGAAGAAGAGAAAGAGAAGTCGATCTGGACCAAAAAGAAAAAAAAATTAAATTCAACTATTGTTGTGTGTTGTTGCACTTGTTGCAGGTGACGGTGACCTTCACTGCCGGCGTAGGAAGACAGAGAAGAGGAAGACAACTCCGATCCACCGGTTCTACCACCTTTAGCGGCAGCGGTGCATGAATCCAAGCGTCGCCAGTGGTGATGGCGCATGGAACAATGTGCCACCACTATTCCTACAGTTGCAGAAGGCCTTCCCTGCAATTTTTTCAGTTTTTAGGGGTTATTTTGTAAACTTGAAATTGTGTAATATAATTTTTGTTTAGTTGTTTTGAATTTGTATTTTGAAGTGTAGATGAAAAAAAAACAAAAAGAAGAAAAATAAAAGAAAAGTAAAAAATAAAGTAAAAGTGTATGGGTGTGTTTGTGTGTTTTTTTTTGTATGATAAAATTGCAAAGAATAAAGAAGAATTTAATATTTTGATTTCCTCACAGTCAAGAATTATTAACTTATAAGTAAGTTGTATTTCTAATATCCGATGAAAAGACAAAAATTTTAAAACTTCTTTAACACATCAAAGCCATGAAGCAGTTTACCTCAGGTAGGGTGCGTTAGGGGTGCTAATACCTTCCGTAACCACAACCAGTCCCTTACCCGTGAATTTCTGACAAGACCAGTACATCCGGGTTTCCTAGTAGCCCTCAATGAAATACTAGGTAGCAACTCCAATGAACCAATCAATCAAACAACAACGAAACGAAAAAATTGCCAGCCGAAGCCCTGCGGGTGATGTGCGACACATTTCAGAAATTGTTGTCTTTTCATTTTCATCATTTGACATTGATTTATCAAGCCTTGAGCTTTGTGATTGATTATGTTTTTGTTTTTGTAGGGTTATCCTTGTCATAACCCTTTTTTTTATTACTCCCTAAATTCATTTTTTCCAAAGAATAAGGACCAAATAATAATAATAAAAAAAAAAAACAACACATAAAACTACATGGTGGATGGATAGTTTTAACCACTGGGAGGTCATGTTGCATGCTACAACCAAAGTGTGAGGACACCTTCCATACACTGACGCATGTAATGTACATACCAACAACTTTTTACGTTGCATTACGAATGCATATTTTTCTTTGTGGGAAAAACAGTGATAACAAACTATTAATACTACTCTTATAACCATTGTTATGAATATTAATAGTATTATCATTAGCGTAATTACTACTACTACTATTATTATTAGTACTGCTATTATTATTATTTTTACTATCATGACTATTAATTCTACTATCACTATTAATACTACTATTATTACTAATATTGTTGTCATTATTATTACCAACATTATTATTATTATTATTATTATTATTATTATTATTTATTATTATTATTATTATTATTATATAGTAATTGTTTGACAAATAAAAGGAAGGGAGAAGCTTCTTTTTATTTGGATATTTGAATGTTATCTATTAGTAGGAAAATTGTTTAAAGATAATTGAAAATGTGTGAAAGAGAGCTCCTGAATCTTGCTTTGATTTGTTACCATGTATGCTCTTATTTCTTCAGCACAAGATGGGCAATATTCATCATCAGAAGTGTGTGTGTGTGTGTGTGTCTATATATATATATATATATATATATATGCGCAAGAGAATAGTAACAGAGCCTCTATTTAATGCTTCTTTCAATGCCTTTATTTTAGATCTTGTAATTAGTTCATTTAGAACATATAATAGATACATATTGGTGTTCATGGGCTGATCCACATCAATTATGGTTACGTGAAAACCCTAATTAGTCTTTAGATTTCTAAGATAATGGACTTGTGATGCTAAAGAAAATATATTATCATCCTAAAGTATCATACCTATAATAAATTCCATTGCTACTTGTTTTTTATCCCTAATAATATGTTATGCCCAATCTACCGATGGTGTATCTACATGGATCTACTGTAATGAGTTAGACCTATGGCGGGTTTTATTCCTATCCGTTCTAAAGTTTTGATTATTTTTGTTACTCCTAATTTGTTTGGGGAATTGATATTTCTATCATTATTTACTCTAGATCATGACTCGTGACTATTAATATTTTATAAAGCCATGTTCGTGAATAATACTGATTGGGAGCTCCTAACGGTTGAAACACTATAGGTCGCCCGCAAGTTCTCGACCATAGTGTTAGAGAGCTCGTACACCTAATTTTTATCTTTCCCTCAACCGGCTATTATAGGTCTCCTAAAAATTAAAAAAGAAATCATTGTCACACCTAGACATCGCGGTGCCCCGCTAAAAAATTATCACTCGATTGGAAAAAAGAACAGATATCTAGCATCTTGTTCTTTTAAGGGAAAATATCTTGTTCAAGGAGTCGCCACATAGTATTATTGTCACTAGGAACCCTAACTAGTCAAAAGAGATTCTATAGTATAGGACTGTATACGCAAAAAGGAAGATGCTATCACCCTCTAAGCATCCTACCTGAGGCACGCTAAATTGCTGGTTTTGTCTAAAATTGCTTAAGAATTTGTTCTTCTTTTTTCCTTTTTTATTCTTCCTTTCATGTTCCTAACTATGGCATCAGTTAACAATTCCTACGAATATTTCCAACTCTGGTGTTGGTAAATATCGCACAAATCCAAAAAATATGATATTCCTAACTTTAGCGTTAGTGAATATTTTCGCAAAAAATGAATTTGAAGAAGAAATTTTCCATGTCATTTTTTTCTTGTTTATCCTTTATTATTATTTTTCCTTTTTAGATGGAAATAAAAATACATTGCACGATATATTTGCATTTTAACAATAGTAGGCCACAGAAGAAAAATAAATAAATCAAAGTGCGAGGGGCCCACAACTAAATCAACAAAGATCCCTAATTGTTTTTGGAATTTTCTGATATCGAAAATGGGCTTGTTTGGCCAAATATCAAACTAAAATGGGCATAAAAATTATGGCCAAGGCACAAGGGTGTGCCCACCCACCATGCACGGGTTGGCTGGGCCTAAAGCCCAAATCCAACCCACTCTCTTTTCTTTTTTCTTTTTCTTTGGGAGGGCGGGGTCTAGCCCACCCACCATGCATGGGCTAGGTTGGACCTAGTCGGCCTAGCCTGGTCACTGGCCCTAAGCCAGTGACCCGGCTGGGCAGCAGGCACGCATGGCTCAACCCACGCGTGCACTACACAGTGTGAAGATAATTAAATTATTTTCTTAAAACAATTACACAAAAACAGAGAGAAGAAGAAGACTTTACCTGGTGAAGCTGAAGGCGAAGGTAACAATGTTGGCACCAGTTGGAGAATGCTCTCCTTCTCCTCATTTCAATCTCTCCTCTCTTTGTTCTTGGTTTTTTTTTCTTGCCTCTGTTTTCTCACTTTTGTCGTCTCCCCTGTTTTACTCTTCTTCTTCTTTTTCTGTTTTTCTCCTTTGTTTTTTTTTCTCTGTTTTTTTTCTCTATATCATCTCCTCCTCTTTGTGCATACACTATGATTTGTATTTATATTGTCAGAGTCCCTTCGCGTCGTAGAAAAAAGTTTCAATCCAACTCATTCTCTTCTTTGAAGTTCAAATTTGATTACGAACCAAATTTAAAAGCAGATAACTATCATTATCTTGAAGACAAGGATTATCTTGAAGATAAGGATAGAATGATAAAAGCACAATGTAGTCCCTTGTTTTTACGCAAGTTGACAAATCACAGTTTTCATCGAAATAAATTTTTGATCTTTTAGTTTTCCATTTTAAATCCTGTAAAATTAAATTAAAAAGTCAATGGGCCAAAATTAGGTTACAACAATCATCATATTCAATTCAAGAAAATAATAACTTACAAAATAAAATGGTTGAATGAACATACCATAAAGTGTTGAGCGCGGTTATCCATAAAGTGTTACACCCCCTTTTGGTGGTCTTTACTTCGCACGTGCGTCTCTACAAATAGCTCTATTGGGCTCAACTCACGTCCAAGAGACGTAACCTTGGAGACTATTATCTCTCATGTATTTTTTGGCTTTTTTTGTGATTCATACTGCCGCGGGCCGACATTGTCTGGCGATGGTGGAGGCTCTCTGTCGTGCCTCCTGTGTGAGGTGTTATGTATTGGAAAGGGTTTTGGATTTAATCATAAAATTATGATTAATATTCAGGAGTCGCTACCTAGTATTAAGGTCACTAGGAACCTATGGTTTGCGAGAGTCTGAGTAAGGGATTGGTTGTGCAAGGGGAACATGCATCACCCCTAGTGCACCTTACCTTAGGTAAGCTGCATTATTGTTTGATTATTTTTTTCTAAGTCGGGTTTATATTCGTTGGTCTTTTCTAAGGTTCAAGGCAAATCTCTTTTCATGAGTGAGTCTCTACCTTATCGGGTTAAATCCTAACCATTCTAAAGTTTGAACTTTAGAATCGCATTTTTACACGTCGTATCTTTAATACCCGAGGGTGTACTTTATCATGTAATTCTACACTCCACAAATATTAAAGTCTACATTTGGATCCTCAAAAAGAGATTGGAAAAAGATTTTTGACATGTTGGCCAAATCCTAATGGATAATCCATAAACTGGTTACGATATCCATTTCTTTATTTTTTATAAAACATTAAAAAGATGCCATTTTTGTTATTGTTTCTTTTTATGAAAAATATGCTTGAAAACTTTTTAGGAATTGGCCATATGCAACAAAACCGGGTATTTTAATTTTTTTTTTCTTTTTGAAGATGTTATAATTTTATTTTATTTTGAAATATTTCGGACAAAACCGGGTGTTTTAATACCGAATTTATATTTTACATTGTAAATATACAATTCGATATTATGCAAAATTGGTAAAAAAATATTTGAGAAAATCACAATTTTTTGAAAGGATTTTTGAAAAAAAAATTGAAAATTTTTGCTTTTTTTAAGAAACATATAATATTATATTATATATATTAATTAAATATTATTAAAACATTCGGGCTAAGCCGGCCCAACTAACTAGGCTGAGCATAGCCCCATAAAAAGTGGGCCAACATCGGCCTAACGAGTTTGGGTCGATATCAGCCCAAAAAATTTTTTGGGCCGGGCTAGGCCAACACTGACCCAACCCAAAGGCAAATGTTAATTATTTACAGAACGTGAACAATAGTTACAGAAAATGGAGCTTGACAGAGGAGTAGCTCACTCGAAGTAGGAGTCTCAGCCGTGATCAAGAGGATTAGCTAGTGGTTCTGGCGACGTTTCTATAAGGAACGATGGCCGAAGTCGTTCACGGGGAGAAGAGGAAGACTTCTGCAGAAGTGAGAGAGAGCAAGCAACAGTGGCTGTTTCAGGCATAGGGGTGGTCGGCTTGTGGTTGGGCTAGCTACTTGTGGTGGAGCTGGTGGTAGCTAAAACGGTAGAGAGAGAGAGAGGTAGAGAAAAACTGCAAAAACTGGGGGCAGAGGGGCTGGTTTTTAGCCGACTTTGAACCCGATTTTCTCCTCAATTAGGCCATGAAATGCACCCTTATTTATAGAAGGTGGAAGATGGACATCTTGCCTTTAATGGTGCCAAATTGTGGCCTTTGGTTTGGTTGGTAAGCATCCCAATCGTTGGTTCAAAATGTGCATCGTGAGTTGTCACTTCTGCAGGAAAAAGGTTGCTCGAGTTTGCCTCTTCAGGCCGGCATCGACGCTAGTTTCATGTTAATAGGCCTGAATGGACTATACTCGGGGATAGAGGGATGTTAGGTGACCATTTTGGTACATGATTTGTCAATTTTGGTGGATATATGAGGCATTAAATGCACCTTAAAGTAGCTCCCTAAGTTGTCATTTTTGGGCAAAAATCGGGGAAGACAATGAACAGACCAGATGATGCGTTGTCTGGACCTTTTTTTATTGTTTTTTAAAGCTGAAATGACACTGTTTTCGATTAAAATTATGGATTTTTTCTAATCTTCAATTTAGTCCTCCATCTTTCAATTGATTTCATTTGAACACCTAATTGACCCTAAACTTTTGATTTAATGCAATTAGACCCCTACGGAACTTCAACTTCAGCCTTGTATTTACGTGCCTTTTCCAATATCATTCCTGGTCTCGGATTTATGCAATTTAACCCCAAATTAAACTTTTAATTTCCTCAATTTCACCCCCGGTTTTTGTCAATTAAGCCCCTATAGTTTGGTGTCTTTTGCAGATTGGTCCTTGGTTATTAATTTTGTTTTTTTCATTTTTGGGCATAATGGGGTATAATTAGGCCTTGAAGTTTCTCCAAAATTGCAGCTTGATTCCTCAGTTTTCTTTCTCCATGTTGCCAGCCTTTATTATTATTATTATTATTTTATTTTGAAAAAGAAATGTGATTTTTGGGTAATGACCCAGAATTGGGTTATGACACATACCAAAAATCACCCAACCTACTTTCATAGTGAGAAATTAGATTTTAAAACATAAATTGTTTCTAAAAAATATCTTATTCTTTTTTATGTTACCTAGTTGCCGCATGATTTTCCCACACCCTCCTCACAACATTGTCATACACGTTGTCCCACTCGAATTTGTGGGGTGTGTATAAATAATTTATTTAAAGTAAAAATAATTTATTTGTAATTATAATAATAATTTATTAAAAAAAAGCTAGAAATTAAAACTTAACACCAACCTGAAATCTTCGAAACCCTGCATCGATATAAGGTCTCCATTCAAGATGTTTGGAAAGCTGATTATATTGAAATGATGGAATCTCCATCGACAATTTAAAGGTCGATGTTATTACTCAGGCGGCCTCAATGTTTGTGAATCTAAAAATAAATTAAAGTACTGAAATATTAATTACTTGTTCATAAATTATGTTATAATTAAATAAAACTAAAACCGAAACAAACTTACATTGAAAGGTTGTCCTTCCAAAGTGCTTGGTACTTGCGGGTGAATTGATTTCGCTGTGAAACAATACTCGAAGAGGCAAGGCCGTCACCGGGATTTATTCTACATTTTTATCGACGGCATCACCGACGAACTATTTAAATAATATTATTTTTTATTATTCCATTCGTGAATTTTCAAACGTTCGTCGGTAAATTTTAAATTCTGGATTAAAATTTTTAAGTGACCCTCCAAAATTTTCACAGTCCGTTGGCATATACACGCTGTCAGAGATGCATTATTACTTGTACTTTGGAATTTACACAGTCCATCAGTGAGTGTGAACTGCACCAACAAATGCCAACGGACTATATTCGTCTGTAGAGACATCGATGATTATGGCATGTGCATAAAATATTTTGCAACTCTCGGTAAAATATGGATAAAATATATCTGTCGGTATCATCATTGATGATAATGGCATATGCAGTAAATATTTTTCAACTCTCTGTAAAATATCGAGGGCTACATCCGTTTGGAAATCCGTTAATGATTGTGCATTGTTCATGACATATTGTGTCCTATTTATCCTCCTACAAACACTTAAATTACAAACTGATCGCACAAAACAATAACAACAGTGAACAATTATAAAATAAATATTTTGTGTTACAGAATATCATCCATAATATTACATTATAAAAAAATGCTTTACACTTTCATGTTCTGATATTTAGTCAGAATTTCTTCTTCTTCGTCAATTGAATTTTCATCACCTTCATCGCAATCTTCAATGTGGATATCATCATCTTCATCGATATTTGCTTGTCTGATAGAGCTCAGAACAACATGCAACTCCTCTGCACCAACATTAACAAGACTATCATCAAAAACATGTAAGTTTGAATTTTCTTCCAAGTCAATCGAAGGAGCAACTCGATAAGGTTCAACCAACTCACCAACTTGAAAGACTTTATCTCGCACACTTATGTCTTCGTTCTCATCCTGAACAACCTCAACATGACCCCTAGGTTTTGTTTTTAAAATGGATTACCAATCAACACTTGATCAGTCCTTTCTAAAGGAAAGGGTGTATGTGTTATAAACTTGTTGACATTACTTTGCGAAAACAAAGACATCGATTACCATGCAAAGTCTAACTTTTGAGTTGATTTCGACCAGATCAAAGTGAGGATCTATTATGATTCCTCTATCAATGGTGTCATACCAATAGCATTTGAATAAAAACACTCTATTCTGCTTGCTATGATATTGTAATTCGACAAGCTCTTCTAATTTACCATAGTAGTCAACTTCAAACTCACTACAAGTCGATCCTTTAACACAAACACTGTTGTTGTATATCATTCTTACATACCCATATTCTTTAGTATGAAACACATATTCATTAACAAAATGCCCGTTATAGCACTTAACTTTTCTTTTAGGGCCCAGACTTAGTGAAGACAATGAAATAGCAGCACTCCTTCATATTTGATAAACCTTGTATATCATGTACAATAATGAACAGTAAACAAGAATTCTACAATGACATGCAGTAAGTTTGCAAGAGATAATGAGTTTGTGATAGTACTTACATGTGTTTTGAAGCACATCATAAATTCTTCATCTTGTAATTGAAAGATTTGTGATTTGGTCAGCTGTGAGTTATTGGACAATAAATATTGTCGATGTTGCCTTTAAGGTTTTTAAAATTATATGAGTTTATGATATACTTACTGAATAAAAGGTCTCAGCTCATCAAAGTTAAATAAAACATAATTGTGTGCTTGTCTGAACTCTATTTCAAACAAAGTCCTTTTTACGGCATTTTTAGGTGTGGGTCGTCTAGGATTGGAGAATATTGACACGTTCCTACTGAAAGGCACTTCACCACCATCATCATGTCATGGAACGAGATTTATTCTCGTTCTCAATTGAGGTTTGAAATAGTACGAGATAAATGTTGAGATCTCCTCAACAATATAGGCCTGACATATTGAAGCCTCAATATGCGCCTTGTTCTTAACCTTTTTCTTAACATTGATTAGGTACCTGCATGGAATTAATAAAAAAATTTCAATTAAGAAAAACAATGAAAGTACTTTTATATATGAATTACATTGCAACTATAATATATAACCGTTCCAATGGATACATCTATCTATGCTGGACCGGCCCTTCAACTTTTGCCTCAAACGGTAAATGTATGGATAGATGCTCTATTGAGTCAAAAAATAGAGGTAATATCATCTCAATTTTGCATATTGTCTTGATGATATTTGTTTCAAGCCTTTCAATGTGATCAACATTCAACTTGCTCAAGCATATATCTGTAAAGAAATGATTGATCTCCATGAGAGCATCCCATATCCTTTTTGGAAACAAATCATGATAAGCTAATGGTGTCGCACGTCAAATCCACGCGATATCGGCTGGCAATTTTTTGTTATGCTTTTGCTTAAATTGGTTCGTTGGAGTCGCCACCTAGTAATTTATTGAAGGCTACTAGGAAACCGGATGTACTGGTCTTGTCAGAGATTCACGAGTAAGGAACTGGTTGTGGTTAGGGAAGGTATTAGCACCCCTAACACACCCTACCTAATGTAAGCTGCTTCGTGGCTTTGACGTGTTAAAGAATTTTTAGAATTTTATCTTTTCATCGGATACCAGAAACACAACTTACGTATAAGTTAATAATTCTTGACCGTGATCCAATTAAAATATTAAATTTTTCTTTAATCTTTACGATTTTATCATGAAAATACATCCACAAATAAATAAATAAAAATCCAAACACACACACTAACTTTTGCTATATATTTTTTTGTTTTTCTTTTCTTTT
Source organism: Populus alba (assembly GCF_005239225.2). Taxonomy (NCBI): domain Eukaryota; kingdom Viridiplantae; phylum Streptophyta; class Magnoliopsida; order Malpighiales; family Salicaceae; genus Populus; species Populus alba. The sequence goes on from NC_133302.1 coordinate 8,423,573, forward strand.
CTTTTCTTTTTCTTCTACATCCACATTTACAAAGTACAAATTATAAAAACTCAAAATTAAACAAACATTACATTAAACAGTTTAAAAATTACAAAAGTAATCCAAAACAATTTGGAACAGTGTCAAACGCACTTCTGGAGTTGCCAGAACAGTGGCGGCGCATGGACCTCACGCACCACCGCCACTGGCAGCGCGTGGACCTACGCGCCGCTGCAGATAAACCAGAACAACTGGTGGATCCTCTTCCCTCCTTAACCGGTAGTGTGGAGCATCATCACCTACAAAGAAGAAAAGGACGCAATCCAATTGGTTTTAGCTTTTGTTCTTTATCACGGATCTGCTTTTTTTCTTCTCCGTTTTGGATCTGCTTTCTCTCTATGGATCTTCTTTTCTTTTAGTTTCGCCCTCTTCTCTGTTCAGGCGGCTGGCTGGCGAATGGGTTTCTGTTGATGGCTGCGCAGCTGCTGGTGTTTGGTTCAGCGGAGATGAAGAAGAACGAAGTGCTCTGATCATCGGCTTCAGTTGGCTTTGCTGCTGTAGCCTGCAGCCACTAGAGCTGTTGCGAAGATGGGAGAGGCTGCTGGCAGTATTGAAGTGGAGGAATGGACAGATTGGTGGGTGTCGGTGTAGTAGTCAGCTGCCATGGGAAGGAAATGCTGGAGGCGGCTGTTCATGGTGTCTGAGAGGGCGACCGTGGGTTTGTGGCCAATTGAAGAGAGGCTAGGAGTCGCTGGGTTTGTGAGAGTGGAATCGGGGAAGAAAAAAAGTGGAATAGAGGTTGGAGGGGCGAGGGGGAGATCTCTGGTTTGTCTTTGTGGGGGGGAGGTTGAGAGAGGAGAGGTTGGCTTGTTTGGTTGATTTGGTTGTTGAGCCGGGGATGAGAGCGGCTGCTGGGGAGAAGGGACTATGGGTTTGTTGCCGGCTGCTGTGGGGAAGAAAAAAATCAAAAGGGAGGGGATTTATATTGTTGGCTGGAAAAGGAAAAGAAGATGGGGAACGGTGTGGAGGCTGCTTATGCAGGGGAGACGTTGGAGAGCCAAAATGGCAAGGGTCCTTAGCTCCGTTTTGAAAACAAATTAAGGAACTCGGGGGACAGCGACTTTTTTTTTCTTTGGTGAGGACGGGGCGGCTGGTTTTTGTTGGTAAAGATAAGTTTAGGTTTAGCTTTTTTTGTATTTTTTTCAATTATGTAAAATTACCCCCCTCCCCCTTTTGTGTGTGTTGAAGACCAGTATTTATAGGCAAAAATGTTGCTAGGTTTTCAAACTTGGTCCCTCAACTTCTTTCTTTTTGTAAAATTTGATTTTTCTTATTTTTTTTGTATTTCTTTCGAAAACGAGCAATATCAACGTTGACTCAATGAGAAAAATCAATGAATTTAAAAATGACGCGTAAAAAGTTGTACGCATTTAAAAGATCTTTGAAAATTTAAATTCTTTTTAGATGACGCTGAAAATGCTAAAAACGATGCAAATATATTAAAAAACATAATTTTTTGGATTTTTCTGAAAATTTACCAAAGCACGGGTCAAAAATTAGGTAGCAACAAATGGAATGAGTGTTTGCATAAACACGTGGCGGTCATGACTTTTCATTCCATACAATCTGCATTCCTCCATATTGACCAACCTTGATATGTTGGAGGAATGTCAATCGGGAAAACGCGGACTATTAAGCCTATTGTTGTAGACTAGCAATTGTGTATTTTTCTCTAATACAAAGCTTGTCCATGGTTTTGCAACCCGTGACCCATCAAAAACCAACTCCATATTTTCAAGGATATATATAACAAAGCTATATCAAATTTAGTGTTAATGTTGTCATTTGTCTTCCCCTTCACATCCATGACGGTGTTAAAAATGTTTTTCAACACAGTCTTTTCTATGTGCTTGACATCAAGGTTATGGTGGAGGAGATTGGTCTTCCAATAAAGAACCTCCCAAAAAATTCTTCGCTTTACCCAATTATGGGTCAAACAAAAACCAAAAAATTTATGCTTACCTGATTGGAAACCAAACATAATATCACTGTACTCTGATACACTATCATTCAATTCTTCATGAGAAAGATGCCGGGGTGCAACTTCCTTTTCAACTCTGCCAACAAAAAAAACCTAGCTACATCTGCATTAGGTTCTTCTTCTACAATTGGACATTGACTGACTTTACCTTGATTCTTTCTCATTGCATCTATAACCATATCCTGTAAGGATTACTGTTATCATTTGTAACTCCATGCATGTTATTAGCACTAAAAGTTGACCCAACCACCCTTTCTACCATGCTCTCATTATGAACAAATAGTTCTCTATATGCATACCAACTCAAGTAATTCTATATGAACCCTTTTATGTAGAAGATGCATTATTACAACATCTTAATGCAGATACTTTTTTATTTTTTACACTTCCGGCATGGACATCTAATACCACCTCTAGTTAAATTTCTATGAATAGATGTTGCAAAATTAATAAAACTCTTAACCCTATTACAATAATTCATCCTTCGCAATCCTTGTGGTGAATCTTAATACATCCATGAATGATCATCCATGACATGTATCGAACCTTTATAAATTATAATGATAACATATATTAATTAACTATGTTAAGTAAATAAATTTGCAAAAATATTGGTTTACCTCGACATTATCCAACAAATTAATTAAAACTTCTCATAAATATTCATTATCAATTATCAACATCCATACAAATTTATACATATAAATTTACAGAAATTACAACTCCGCAATAGCATTGATAAAAATTAAAATGGACTCGTTAAACAAGCTATTAATCATTTATCACAGCACATCTAATTTGGTAATTCAACAAAGTTCCAACAATTTACAAACAAATACAATTTTACAAAATCTAAAACAAATTGTAACAAGTACAAAATTATAAATTCATACTACAAGTTTGTTTGAGAAATAACAATAAAACATGTACATATACTAACAAAATACATATACTAAAAAAAAAATTAACATTTAAATGTTAAAATTAAAAAGATAGATTTACTTACAACAAATGATCAAATCCACAATAAATCAGAACACGGATTTTGTGACCATAAAAGTTAAAGAAAGATGACTTGTGTTAAGAAGAATGGGACATATTTAGGGGGGGTTTACAGTTTAGGAGGGGAGAGTTAGGATGGAGAAGAAAAAGGAGAAATAGGGGAGAAGAGAGTCGGTAAAGTGGTAATATATTAACTTTTATTGATGGAATCACCGACAGAATACTTTCATTGGTGATTCCATCGGTAATGTTGATGGTGAATTGCTGACATCACTATACGGAGATCCTAGTTTGCATCCCTCGGTAATTCCGTCGGCAAAATCGCCCGCAAAAACTTTCACGTCATCAAACCGGTTTTTTATAAAAAAAATCTATATATTCCGTCCATAGTGCCGTCGGTATAGCAACAACATTAGTTGGAATACTGTTTAAAGACAATTGAAAATGTGTGAAGACAGCTCCCGAATCTTGCTTTGCTTTGCTACCTTGTATGCGCTTATTGCTTCAGCACTAGGCAATAGTCATCATCAGAAATATATATATATATATATATATATGGATGCAAGAGAATAGTAACAGAGCATCCTGAACTTTCAATTGGAAGAATTTAAGGTGTGCTAAGAAAGTCTTGAGCAAATCACTAATAGTTGTCAAAATGAAGCCTGGCAAAAAACATAGAAAAACATTATGTATACCAAAAGAAATTATTAGGCCATGAACATGCTTGATTTCCATAGAAAATGCTTGGGATTTTTGAATCGTTTCTGGTTGAAACGAAAAACAAAAAACATTAGTTCACAATACCAATACCTTGATTGCGATAGAAAACGAGGAACATGTCAATAGTTAGTGGCAATTGTCATCATCAGATACATGTGGTGTGGGATCGTGGAATTATTGAAGATACCAAAGTTTCCACTCCCAACTTGACTGCAATTCTTTAATATTTCTTCGCTGTGTGGTCTCTTTAATAGCTACTGTGATTCCATCAATAATGCTGACGGTGAATTGATGACGTCACTATACAAAGATTTTGGTTTGCATTCCTTGGCAAAATCGCTTGTAAAAACTTCAATGTTATCAGACTGTTTTTTTTTTATTTTATATATTCCGTTTGAAATGCCGTCAATATATACCAACAACATTAGTTGGAAAAATGTTTAAAGATAATTGAAAACATGCAAAAAACAGCTCCTGAATCTTGTTTTGCTTTGTTACCTTGTATGCTCTTACTGCTTCAGCACAAGATGGGCAATAGTCATCATCAGATATATGTGTCTGTCTATATATATATATATGGAAGCAAGAGCTGAACTTTCAATTTGAAGAATTTAAGGTGTGCTAGGAGAGTCTTGGGCAAATCACTAATAGTTGTCAAAATGAAGCCTGGCAAAAAACTTAGAAAAACATTATGTATACCAAAAGAAATTATTAGGCCATGAACATGCTTAATTTCCATAGAAAATGCTTGGGATTTTTGAATCGTTTCTGGTTGAAACGAAAGAAAAAACATTAGTTCACAATACCAATACCTTGATTGCCATAGAAAATGAGGAACATGTCATTAGTTAGTGGCAATAGTCATCATCAGATACAGGTGGTGTGGGATCGTGGAATTATTGAAGATACTAAAGTTTCCACACCCAACTTGACTTCAATTCTTTAATATTTCTTAACTGTGTGGTCTCTTTAATAGCTACTGTTTGCTTTTGTTGTTGATAGAGAAGGGTTGAGGAGAAATAAATAATTCATGGGTACGGTGGAATTAATAAAAGAAAATATCTTTGTCTCCAAAAAAAAAATTGTGGGGTCTCTCACAACAGTAGCTGGGTTTGCATGGACTCTGATACGGGAGTCAGGTTTCATGTGTTGTATGAGATAGTTAAATTATTGAAGATACCAAAGGTCCCATCATGTACAATATTTTTTTTTTGCGCACTAAAATCATATACTTATCCTTTTACTTTTCAAAATTTAAGAATGACTTGGAAGGCATTTTTATCTTTGTCTCCTCGCTTTTTTTATAATACTGATATGTCTTTGGATCCTTTTTCGTAATTTAACATATAAAAATATTAATAAATTAATAAAATATAATGACGTATGCCACACATACATCAGCACTTCAGAGTCCTTCATGCTTTTATTATAGAGGCGCATGAGGACAATTTTGATGGAAAAAAAAAATCCAATCGCCATCTCCATCTCATCTGAAGCGCAATGTTGTGGCGCAACTTTTAATGTGGTGTGTTGAGCAAGTTAGATGGTGATGAGTTTTTTTTTTTTATTATTTTTTTCTTTTTTATAAGTCTTGGTATTTGTTTTAGACTTTTAAAAAATTAGTTGTGTTCTCCGGTTTATATTTGTTTTGAGTTTGATTTTGATTTTTTTAATTTCTATTTATTTTTATTTTAATGCTTCGTAAAGGTTTTTTTATCAATTTCATCTCTTCACATTTAATTTAATTTATTTTTTGTATCTAATATGATTATCATTTTTTATTGTTATTTTTATTTTATTTTTATTTTGTCCTTGTAATTCATTTTTAAAAAATTTTGATCATTATTTTTTTTATTGTTATTTTTTATTTTTTTTCGTTTATTTATTTTATTTTGTCCTTTTAATTCATTTTTTAAAAATTTTGATCCTTATTTTTTTCATTGCTCCTTTTCTTCATTATTTTTGTAATCCCTGATTAGTTTATTTCAATTATTTATGTGCAAGATTTAGTCCTTATTATTTTTTTATTTTTTATTTTTTATAATTAAAAAATTTTGCTTCATAATTTTTTCGTGTTTGCCTTTAGTAAGGTAGTCCTAGTCTCATGATCTAGTCTTACTAGTTTCAATTATTTTCCTTGTTTGAGTTCAGTCTTTTTTTAAAATTCATTTTAGAAATTATTTTCTTTTCATTTTCATCATTTGACATTGATTTATTAAGCCTTAAGCTTTGTGATTGGTTCTGTTTTTCTTTTTGTAGGGTTATCCCTGTCATAACCCCTTTTTTGATTGCTCCCTAAATTCATTTTTTCTCTCTTTTGTTTTTTCTCCTACCCGTGTTTATTAGTATTTTTCGGTGAAAATAAGTTGAAATTTTCTATTTTTTTTGGTAAAACAAATAAAATTTTTATAGAAGGGTTAAGGAAAAAACATAAAAAATTTAAAGAATAAGGACCAAATAAAAAATAATAAAAAAAAGAACACATAAAACTACATGGTGGATGGATAGTTTTAACCAACGGGAGGTCATGTTGCATGCTACAACCAAAATGTGAGGACGCCTTCTATATGCTGATACATGTAATGCACATGCTAGCAACTTTTTGTGCTGCATTGCGAGTGCCTATTTTTCTTTGTGGGAAAAACAATGATAACAAACTATTATTATGAATATTAATAGTAGTATCATTAGCGTAATTATTATTACTACTACTATTATTAGTACTATTATTATTATGATTATTATTATTATTATTACTATCATGACTATTAATGCTACTATCACTATTAATACTACTATTATTACTAATATTGTTGTCATTGTTATTACCACTACCATCATCATCATCATCATCATCATCATCATCATCATCATCATTATTATTATTATTATAGTAATTGTTTGACAAATAAAAGGAAGGGAGAAGCTTATTTTTATTTGGACATTTGATTGTTATCGATTAGTAAGAAATCTGTTTAAAGATAATTGAAAATGTGTGAAAGACAGCTCCTGAATCTTGCTTCGCTTTGTTACAATGTATGCTGTTATTGCTTTAGCACAAGATGGGAAATATTCATCATCAGATATGTGTGTTTATGTGTTTGTTTCTATATATATATATATATATATGCAAGAGAATAGTAACAGAGCCTCTATTTAATGCTTCTTTCAATGCATTTACTTTAGATCTTGTCATTAGTCCATTTAGAACATGTAATAGATACATATTGGTGTTCGTGGGCTGATCCACATCAATTATGGTTACGAGAAAACCCTAATTAGTCTTTAGATTTCTAAGACAATGGACTTGTGACGCTAAAGAAAATATATTATCACCCTAAAAAATCATAGATATAGTAAATTTCATTGCTACTTGTTTTTTATCCCTAATAGTCTGTTGTGCCCAATCTACCGATATTGTATCTACATGAATCTACTGTAATGAGTTAAACATATGATAGGTTTTATTCCTATCCGTTCTAAAGTTTTGATTATTTTTGTTACTCCTAATTTGATTGGGGAATTGATATTTCTATCACTATTTACTCCAGATCATGACTCGTGACTATTAATAGTTTATAAAGCCATGTTCGTGAATAATATTGATTGGGAGCTCCTAACGGTTGAAACACTATAGGTCGCCCGCAAGTTCTCGACCATAGTGTTAGAGAGCTCGTACACCTAATTTTTATGATCTAGAGCTTGATTTAGATTTTATTTTTATTTTAAATTAATTTTTTGATATTCACTTAGTTACATTTGGATGACTCAACATATTGATTCATTACTTAGTTATGTACTGCTCATGTGAATTGTATTTTGATGCTAGAAAAATTAATTATTCATGATTGTGCGAATTTGCAGCTTTTTCAGGGAAGAGAGATGATGACAAGATAAACTATAACAGGATGTCTATGTGAAAGGAGTCGAAGATACCTTCTGCGACGCGTAAGCTGCGATTGGCATCTACGACTTGCAATAATGGAGGTTCAGAAGGCATTCGTGACTCACGGACACACATATCAATTATAACACTCTCAATTATATTAGATTTCTAAATATTATGTTATTTTACAAAATAATTTTTTAAGGCTGCTCACTTACCAATAACTCTATCCTGGCTAGATTCACTTTGTCATGTTTCTTGGAAAAATGCAACTCGGCTTTTCATGACTTTGATGCGTGAACCGTGTTTCCTTTGGTGTGGGATCGTGGAATTATGGAAGATAGCAAAGTTTCCACACCCAACTTGACTTCATTTCTCTAATATTTCTTCGCTGTGTGGTCTCTTTAATATAGCTACTGTTTTCTTTCGTTGTCGATAGAGAAGGGTTGAGGAGAAATAAATAATTCATACATTATTGTGTTGTGACATTTTGGAAATTAGTGGGGGCCTCTCATAGTAGTAGCTGGGTTTGCATGGGCTTTGAGTGGCGGCTTCAGCTTGAAAAGAAAAAGGGTGTATGGCTGGTGGCTAGTACGAGGAAAGGGAGACATAAGGTTGTAAGGGTTAGAGTTATAACTTGGTAGTACGAGAATAAAAATGAATTGTATGTGATACTCCTTCGGTGTCGAGATACGATGTTTGGATAAAATTTAAATTTATTTTGTTTAAAATTAATTTTTTACAATATTTTTAGATTATTTCAATGTATTGGTATGAAACATATTTTATTACAATATTATTTTTTTTTTATCTTAATACATTTTGAAGTACGAAAACAATTCAGAAATTAACCAAATATACACTACCATGCACGGCCCTTCATGACTATGATACCAAAGGACCCATGTACAAGAGCAAAGTTTCAAACAAGTTTGGAACACAACGATAATCCACACCCAAATTCACTTCAATTCTTCAATATTTCTTCATTGTGTGGTCACTTGCCAGTACTATAAATCACTATCGAACATGAGAGCTTTGTGATCAGATGCACACCAAAGTACCTTTGGAGCCAGGTTGTTAAAATCATGATTTTAACATAGTACGGAAATTACAAAAATAAACTTGGTTCGTAAAACAGATCGTAAAATTGTAAGAAAATTTTAAAATACATGAAAAAAAATTCATGCTTCAAATAAAAATCAATACATAGTTCAAGCACCTTAAAATACATGCTTCGAATAAAAATTTATACATAATTTAAATAAATTTTTATTAACTAATAATTCACAAATTTAAATTTAAAATCCTCAAGATAAACATGGCTAAACATAAATATAATATATTGCAGGTCAATTAAAAATCCTCAAGAGCTAGAGCTTAATTTAGATTTTATTTTTATTTTAAAAATTAATTTTTTATATTGACTTAGTTACATTTGGATGACTAACATATTGATTTGTAATTTAGTTATCTGCTCCTTTTGTGAATTGTATTTTGATGTTGGAAAACTAATTACTTGTAATTGTGTGAATTGCAATTTTTTTTTTTTTTTTTGAAGAAGAGAGTTGATAACAAAATAAACTATCCTTATTTAGAGAAGTTGAAAATACCTTCTTATACAACACGCGAGTTGCAATTGACATTTATAATTAGCAAGTCATGGATTGTATTTGCAATAATAGAGGTTCAGATGACATTCGTGACTCACGTGATGTACAAGACAGTTATAATACTCTCAACCATACTAAATTTTCAAAAACAAAAGATTGCTTGTGTTATGGTAACTTACCAAAAGCTCCATCATGGCTTTTCATGACTTTGATACGTGAATCGTGTTTTATGCGTTGTGAGATAGTGGAATTATTGAAGATACAACTTCACTTCAATTCTTTAATATTTCTTCGCTGTGTGGTCTCTTTAATAGCTACTGTTTTATTTTGTTGTTGATAGAGAAGGGTTGTGGAGAAATTAATAAAAGAAAAGATCTTTGTCTCCAAAAACAAATTTGTGGGGTTTGCATGGACTCTGATACGGGAGTCGTGTTTCATGTGTTGTGTGAGAAAGTTAAATTATTGAAGATACCAAAGGTCCCATACAAATTCACAATGATAATCCACAGCCAAATTCACTTCAATTCTTTAATATTTCTTCATTTTGTGGTCACTTGCCAGTACTATAAATCACCATCGAACATGAGAGCTTTGTGATCAGATGCAGACCAAAGTCCCTTTGGAGTGTTAAAATTGTTGATCTAAGCTACCTCTTCCGTTATCCTCTTAAATCTTCTTCCTCTTAAATATTACACGCATAAATAGATATGGAGGAGATTCGCCGAGCTGCTGAAGCTTATTACAAACATCTGCCCGAAAATAAGAAGGAAGAGGCCAAAGAGACTTTCAATGCCATGGATAAGAACAGAGACAGGAAAATTAACCGAGATGAATACGTGGAGTATCTCAAGAATGATAACAACACGGTTCTTCCAAGCTTGTTTAAAGAGCTGGACAAGGACGGCAATGGAAGCTTGGATTTTGAGGAAGCCATCGTCTTGTACTACATCATGAAGAGTGGAAGGGCTATAATTTGCAAGGGTTGTGATTCGTTCTTGGCAGGAGCATACTTCAGTTGCTCTCAATGTTTCTTCAATAAGGATGATTCAGTTAGCACCTATGATCTTTGTTGTGATTGTTATGGTGATAAAAAGTTCGTACACAACGATATTGGGCACATCTTCTGCGATAACTATACTTTACTACGTCAAAGCAGGAGCTTGATACAAGAGGCCCCCCCAACGGTAATTAATTTTAGAAACTAAAACAGTATAATTATTTCTTTACTATTTATTACTATATATTTGCCAAAATTCACTGATAACTCATTGTTCATGGAGCATTACGTATGGAGTTCCTTCAAGATTCTGAATTTGGATCTAGTTAGGATCTTTTGAGCTAAACGCTATGCATGACATGGCTTTTGAGATAGGAGAGCTATTGATTACTACTGAATCAAAGGTTAATCAATGATTTCTTTTCTCTTGTAGTATAGAGCTTTACAAGCTCGCTATGTTTTTTATTATTATTATATTTCTTCTCTGCTTTACATTTGAATTCCCATTTGTCGTATTGATTGAAGTTCTTTAATTCTGTGGATGAAGAGATTAATTATATTTTCAGGACTGGCTTCAAAATAACTAGTGGAATCCTCATATTTTCATTAATACAAATATTCTCTCCATCTAATTGATAAATAAATACTATATTAAGTATAAAATTATGTTTGCTTATAAAAATATGAACTCAGCCTCTAATATATTTGCGTATTATCTTTTATTTCAGAAGCGAAACACGGTGGTTAACTTCCTTAAAAAGGGAATGCAAGCTGCAGGCATAACTAGTAGTGATATTGGAGGCATGGTAACTGGTGACGGTGGTGTTGATTCATCAAGATGTCGCATTATGTGAAAGAAACCAATGATGCATTTTATCATGCATTCGATCTCCACAAATGTATCCAATCGTACAATAAATATTGCCGATGAGGTGAGAGGAAATGGCTGAAAATTTACTGGAAACTCTTCAAGTGGGCTCAGATCCGGTAGAGAATAAACTCAAGTTACTTTATTTGCTGTATCTTTTTTGTGTGGCAATAATTGTATTCTCATGCATTCGATCTCCATAGTCTCATGTGTACTTTTGGAGGGCATTGAGAACTTGTTTAATCTTAAGCTGCTTGTGTGTGTGTAAAATATCATGTTGTTAATGAAGCTTTTCTTGTACTACATCACAACTGATTTCATTGCAAGCAAGACGTTATTATGGTATATTTTAAAATTATATGTGACTTGAAAAAATATTAAATTTATATTGTTTTATGATTTTAATAGTTTTTATTTTTTTTGATGTTAAAAAAGATTTTAAAAAATCATTCTAATATATTAAAATTATTTTTGAAAATCAACTTATATCACAATATCAAAAATTCATTCCGGCGCAAGAGAATATAATCTCTTTAACAGTAACAAAATATTAATTTTATACAATGAAATTTAATTGAAAATTGAAGGAGCACCTAAGCAACTATATATTAATCTTATACAACTAATTTTAATGATTGTGTGGGTTAATGACCATGGTTTTAAGAGATGAGTTCCTCTAGAAATAGGTAATAAGCTGGATCGGTCCATGAATCATGAATGAAACGAGTTAACTCACAATGAACCGATCAAAAGTGAAATAATGATGAGTTACTCTAGGCATAGCACCCCTATTTTATTTTTTATTATGTCGTTTGAATTCCTACTTTTCTACTAACAAATAATGAATAATAGCTATATAATCTCACCGTAAAACAATTGTTTCATGTAAATTCAAAGTTTAAAGCTGCTGCTAATTCTACCATCTTAAATGCCATGCTAATCTTAGACTAAAAGTGCTCGACTATTAGTCGGGCGTGGAAACTAACCCTTAAAGTTTGTGTATTGCTACGTTGGTAAACCTCATCTATTTGCAGATTCTTGATGTACTAGAATGGTTTTATTCTAAGGGTTTTCATCGAATAACATTTAACATAAGCTGCACATTAAAAATCTTAATATATAAAGGTTGATCAAAAGAACACGAAACAAGAAGTATAACAACACAATCAACATACAGAACCTGGACAGAGATCAACTATTGTCTTGTAAAAAAAATATAAAAGAAGAAGCTTCAATTCACTATCGGAAAATTGGCCAATAACAATGGAATTATTGACGGAAAATATTATGTTAGTCATGTTGTCAATAGGGAGAAGTTGGAGGTGGAAGCAGCTTATGATACCAAAGATAATAGGATTGTAGAGTAGAAACATTTAGTATACGGTCACCTCTTTAAGGTACAAAATCATAGAAATATAGATGTAAATAACCCATCACTTTAAGGATATATATTTTCTCACCACTTTCCGGATATAAGATTACCAGTTTAAATTTTATAACTCGAAAATATAAAACTGAATAGGGTGTCAAAAGATCAAGCTAAAGACTTTTACTCAAATTTTCACCAAAGATGTAGTACATAATACAAATGATCATTATACCCTTGAAAATACCCTTAAAGTCTAGAGAAAAATAAAAATAACATAATTAAGATCAAAATAAATAACTTTGACTTGAATCTAGACAAATAATAACTACCACATATTTTTAACTTGTTGAAAATACAAACAAATACATTAAAAGCTTAAAAACTAAAACAATCACTACTACATCATAAAACAATAAGTATCTTAACCCCATCATGCTGAAGTACTTTCCTATCATATTACATGAATGACCAAACAATAAATAAAATGCATCTATATGAATTATATCACAGCACTATTTGTTTTCCAAAGAAAAATGAAACAAGACATCTATTTGTTACTTTATGTCCATGCTTCTTTTCCTACCACCTTAATTGTAGGTATAAGGGTATGCTTCCATCTTAAGGTTGAGCTTGCTTACCATATCAGTAGATACAACATTAGTAGAAGCACCAGTTTATAAATAAATATAAATAGAAATGTCTAATTTATTTTATAGAGATTAATAGTATTATTTAGATTCAATAAAAATACCAAAAAAAATTTCTCTAGATTTCTCTATAGTTTGGTTTGTAACCTTAAAGCTAGAGAACCATCTTCGTGACGATGATCAGGGGATAAGACTGTGTCAGGTGGAATTTTTTTTCTAGTTTTATCTTTGCTATATGTTGTGTCAAGTGGTATCAAAGCAGGTAAATATCTAGATCAATGGCAAATTATAAAGAGAATTGTGGAGTAGTTGGCCACAAGAATCTCTGTGATGATGATCAGGAGATGCAGGTTGCTTGAGATCAACTAAATCATTATTCATTAATGATAGCAGCTTTAGAGGGGCAAATGTAAACTAGGTTGGAGACATCAATATATGAGATGATGACCTTACAACCAAGCTTAGAATTTTAAAAAATAAAATTTAATCACCTGTCTTAGATGCATTATTATTATCAATTAACACAAACACAATAATATGGTGAAAAACTTATTCATTTGCATACAATGAGACAATCAAATTTTAATCACCCCATGCATCGCAAGACATTTCAAAATAATATAAGTAGAAGAAGTCACAAAGTTAGAGAAAAAGAAAAAGAAAAAATAATCACCCAAACATTGGCATTTTTTTAATTTGAGAGATGTATTTTTATTTTAAATTATCTAGATTTTTTATATTTATTCTTATTGCTTTTGGTTTTATCAAATTTTAAAATCAAGATAAAAAAAATAATTTAAACTCAATAATATGCGTTATAATTAGATTCTAAGAAAAATGCAATTCGGCTTTTCATGACTTTGATACGTGAACCGTGTTTTATGCGGTGTGAGATAGTGGAATTATTGAAGATTCAACTTCACTTCAATTCTTTAATATTTCTTCGCCGTGAGGTCTCTTTAATAGCTACTGTTTTCTTTTGTTGTTGATAGAGAAGGGTTGGGGAGAAATAAATAATTCATGGGTACGGTGGAATAAAAGATAAGATCTTGTCTCCAAAAGCAAATTTGGGGGATGGATTGGTGTGGTTCCTCTACGCCTAGGACACCAGAATATCTGAAAAGGCATGAGAGAAAAGCATATTGCACATATTGGCTAGTGATTGTGAGGCCCCAATTCTTCTTTTTTTTCTTTTTTTTTTGATAACTCTGGGTGTTCGGGCCAGTTTGCGCGCACCACAACTAATCCCAGGGGTCTACTGAACATCCTGCAAGTTCAGTGAATAAGTAAAGCACCGCGGGGATGACAGACATACACAGAAAGGATCGAACTCGGAGCGTTGGCAAGGCAATCCTTGTAATTGACCATTGAGCTAGACTCTCAAGTGTGTGAGCCCCCAATTCTTGACTGGGCATAGTTGTAGATGAGCTTTGAGTGGCGGCTGCAGCTTGAAAAAGAAAAGGTGTATGTATGGCTGGTGGCTAGCACGAGGAAAGGGAGACATCAGGTTGTAAGGGTTAGAGTTAACTTGGTAATACGAGAATAAAAATTAATTGTATGTGATACTCCTTCGGTGTCGATTGTAACTGTATACGGTGTTTGGGTAAAAGTTTATTTAAAAAAAAATTAATTTTTTAATTATGTTTTTAAATTATTTTACTGTCTTAGTGTCAAAAATAATTTATTATAAATAAATAAATATTATTTTAATATATTTTCTAAAAAAATAACCATTTTACAATGGCATGCACGACCCTACTCGGATACGGGAATTGTGTTTCATGTGTCGTGTGAGTCTGTGAGATTGTTAAATTGCAGATACCAAAGGTCCCATCATGTACAAAATAACCTTAATTAATTTTAAAAAAACTAAAATTAATAATTATATAAATATTTAGTAATTTTAAAATTTATAAAACTCTAATGGGTATTTTTTTAATCTAAACAACTTGTTACTTTAATCTTATGCTGCTTTTGTGTAAATCATGTCGTTAATGATGCTTTTCTAGTAAAATGATTAGGCACCATCACAAGTGATTAACTCTTAATAGATATATAGATGAGTAGATTGTAATGTATACGGTGTTTGGTTAAAAATTAAATTTTAATTATGTTTTTAAAATTATTTTAATATCTTAGTGTCAAAAATAATTTATTATAAATAAATAAATATTATTTTAATATATTTAAAAAAAAAACAATTTAAAAAATAATCTTTCTATAATAACATGTGCGACCCTTCATGACTAGGATACAGGAATCGTGTTTCATGTGTTGTGTGAGATTGTTAAATTATTGAAGATACAAAAGGTCCCATCATATACAACAACACCTATTTTTATGTAATTTTAGTAATTTTAAAATTTATAAAATTCAAATTAATAACCTCTAAAAAACTTGTTATTTTAATCTTATGCTGCTTTTGTGCAAAATCATATAGTTAATGACGTTTTTTCTAGTAAAATAATTGAGCACCATCACAAGTGATTAACTCTAAAAAGATATATAGACATGACTGCGGGATGAAATGAGAATATTTTATTGTGTTTATTTTCACTTGGAAAAAATATTAAATTTATATTTTTTAATAATTTTTATTTTTTGATGTTAATTTTTTTTTTCTACTAACAAATCATGAATAATTGTTATATAATCTCACATTTGTTTATTTTGTTTTATGTAAGTTCAGAATTTAAAGCTGCTATTCCGCACATTGTTTTTATTTTTTGAACACATGATTTTTTTTTTTTTTTTTTTTTTTTTGTTATGATTTTAAAAAATTATTTTTTTTATTTTAATTTTTAATATTGAAATGGTTAAAAATTTAGTTTTATAATTTTTTTTTCTTTTTCTTTTGTCTTTCTATGAGGTTAGCATGGGTTTTTTAAAAAAAAATTAAACTTGATTTTTTTTATAGTTTTTTTTTCTTATATTGTTAAGAAAATAGTTTTATAGAAAAAACATATTATTAAACTTTATGAAGTAACAAAACTAAAGAATTTGGGGGAAATAATTGTTCATCCAACACTTATTGCACTATGGATTACAATAGTAATCCATAATGTTTTGCTTTCTTTTTTATTTTATTTTTTTGAATTTTTTTATATGATTTTTTTCATATCTATTTTTGTCGATTTTATCTTTTCAAATTAGGTGGGATTTGACCCCTCTTACAAATTAACTAAATATGATAAGGCCTCCTCTTGATGCTCCAATGGACCTCTAATTTCTACATTGAACAAAACTTGCAAGACTAGTCTATTTAATATTTCTTTCAATGTTTTTATTTTGGACCTTGTAATTGACCCATTTAGAGCATGCAATAGATACTTATTGGTGTTCGTGAGCTGATCCACATCAATTATGATTACGAGAAAACTCTAATTAGTCTTTAGAGCTTTAAGATAAGGGACTGTTATGCTAAATAAAATGCATTATCACCCTAAAGTATCATATATATAGTAAATTTCATTGTTACTTATCTTTTATCCTTAATAGTCTGTTTTGCTCAATTTAGCGATGATGTTTCTACATGGATCCACTGTAATGAGTTAAATCTATGGTAGGTTTTATTCCTATCTATTCTAAATTTTTGGTTCTTTTTGTTATTCCCATTTTGTTTTGGGAATTGATATTTCTATCCATATTTACTCCAGATCATGACCCGTGACTATTAATAGTTTATAAAGCTGTCATAATCCAATTTTCAACCCTTTTATTTTAATTATTATTTACTGAAAAAAAATGAAAAAATGATAATGAAAAATAAAATGAAGAATGAAATAAAATTTAGGTTAAGGACAACATGATTAGAAGTTTAAGGATTTCGTCTCGGCTTTACATTTGAATTCCCATTCTTCGTATTGATTAAAGTTCTTTAATTCTCTGGATGAAGAGATTAATTATATTTCAGGACTGGCTTCAAAATAACTAGTGGAATCCTCATATTTTCATTAATACAAATATTCTCTCCATCTAATTGATAAATAAATACTATATTAAGTATAAAATTATGTTTGCTTATAAAAATATGAACTCAGCCTCTAATATATTTGCGTATTATCTTTTATTTCAGAAACGAACCAAGGTGCTTGGCCTCCTTAAAAAGGGAATGCAAGCTGCAGGCATAACTAGTAGTGATCTTGGAGGCATAACTGATATTGTTGATGGTGAAGATGGTGATGGTTCATCAAAATCGAGCTGTAGCATTATGTGAAAGAAACCAAGGATGCATTTTATCACCAGTCAAATGCATCCAATCGTACAATAAATATTGCCGGTGAGGTGAGAGGAAATGGCTGAAAATTTACTGGAAACTCTTCAAGTGGGCTCAGATCCGGTAGAGAATAAACTCAAGTTACTTTATTTGCTGTATCTTTTTTGTGTGGCAATAATTGTATTCTCATGCATTCGATCTCCATAGTCTCATGTGTACTTTTGGAGGGCATTGAGAACTTGTTTAATCTTAAGCTGCTTGTGTGTAAAATATCATGTTGTTAATGAAGCTTTTCTTGTACTACATCACAACTGATTTCATTGCAAGCAAGACGTTATTATGGTATATTTTAAAATTACATTTGGCTTGAAAAAAAACATTAATTTATTTTTTTATGTTTTTTTAATAGTTTTTATTTTTTTATGTTAAAAAAGATTCTAAAAAATCATTCTAATTAATATATTTATAATTATTTTTCAAATTCACCTTATATCACAATATCAAACACACATTTTTTTTTTACAAGAGAATACAATCTCTTTAACAGTAACAAAATATTAATTTTATACAATAAAATTTAATTGAAAATTGAAGGAGCACTTAAGCAACTAGATAATAATTTTATACAACGACATTTGTGTGGGTTAATGACCATGGTTTTAAAAGATGAGTTCCTCTAGGCATAGGCAAGAGGCTGGATCCGGTTTCATGAATTAAGCGAGTTGACCCACAAGTGAACCGATCAAAACTAAAACAATGATGAGTTCCTCTGGGCATAGCACCCCTATTTTTTTATTATGTCGTTTGAATTCCTACTTTTGTACTAACAAATAATGAATAATAGTTATATAATCTCACCGTAAAACAATTGTTTTATGTAAATTCAAAGTTTAAAGCTACTGCTAATTCTACCATCTTAAATGCCATGCTAATCTTGGACTAAAAGTGCTCGATTATTAGTTGGGTGTGGAAACAAATCCTTAAAGTTTGTGTATTGCTACGTTGGTAAACCTCATCTCTTAGTTGGGTGAGGTTTCTGGAAATAATTGGTATGCTCAAGATTACCATATGAAGGTTGAGATTTTTTTTTCTAGTGGTGATTTAGGAGTAGAGGATTTCCTTTATTGGTTAGCTGAATATGATCCATTTTATAAGCATACAAAGGTTTCATATTCGAGGATAATAAAAACTATATAGTTTAAATTAAAGCATGGGGCCTTAGTCTGGTGAGATAGGCTATTGGAAACTAGGAGGTGAAAAAATGGACCTATTGAGACTAGGGAGTGGATGAAGCGGTTGTTGAGAGGTAGATTTTTTCCCATAGATTATGATCCGAAGACCTATTCCTTAAGTATTAGAGGTGTTTCTAAGATTCTCAAAACATGCATGAATATACAGTGGAATGTTTTCTCCTACCTGAGCCAAATAATTTGCATGAAACTTGTTGCATCTCAATGGATTTGAGTGATTCAAACCGATAATCTCTAGAAAACTTGTTAGTTTAATCTTATGCTGCTTTTATGTAAAATCGTGTAGTTAATGACGCTTTTCTAGTAAAATGATTGAGCACCATCACAAGTGATTAACTCTAAATAGAGATATAGACATGACTGCGTGATGAAATGAGATACTTATTGTGATTATTTTCACTTGGAAAAAATATTAAATTTATATTTTTTAATGTTTTTAATAATTTTTATTTATTCATGTTAAATTGTTTTTTAAAAAATATCATTCTCATGTATTAAAATTATTTTTAACAAGCAGTTTGTATCTTAATATCAAACACCCAACCCTGATTTTCGGCACTTGAGAATACAATCTCTTTAACAGTAACAACAATTGAAAATTGGAGCCCCTAAGCAACTAAATATTAATTTTATACAATGAAACCCAATGCATGTGTGGTGTAATGACCTATGGTCATGGTTTTAAAAGATGAGTTGAGTCTCCTTTAGGCATAGGTAAGAGACTGGATCCTGTTCATGCGAGTTGACCCACGAGTGAACTGGTACAAAGTAAAACAATGTTATAACACTTCTTTTTATTCTGTTGTTTCAATTCCTTCTTTTCTACTAACAAATAATGAATAATTGTTATATAATCTCACTTTTGTTTATTTTGTTTTATGTAAGTTCAAAATTTAAAGCTGCTAATCCGCACATTGTTTTTTATTTTTTGAACACATGTTTTTTTTTGTTATGATATAAAAAAAAAATATTTTGACTATTTTATTTTTTAATATTGAAATGGTTAAAAATTTAATTTTGTAATTTTTTTTCTTTTTTCTTTCTATAAAGTTAACGTGGTTTGCGGGTTTGTCAAGGGAACCCACGTTATCCCAATTTATAGATTTGTTGGGTTTTTTTAAAAATTAAACTTGATTTTTTTTATAGTCTATTTTTTTCTTATATTGTTATGAAAATAGTTTTATAGAAAAACTATATTATAAAACTTTATGAAGTAACAAATACTAAAGGATGTGGGGGAAATCAGTGTTTATCTAACACTCATTTCACTGTGGATTACAATAGTAATCCACAATCTTTTGCTTTTTTTTTTTTTTTTTTTTTTGCTATGATTTTTTTTAAATCTATTTTTGTCGATTTTATATTTTCAAATAAGGTGTGATTTGACCCCTCTTACAAAATAATTAATGTGCTAAGGCCTCCTCCCGATGCTCCAATGGATCTCTAATTCCTGCATTGGCTGAAACTTGCAAGACTAGTTTATTTAATACTTATTTCAATGCCTTTATTTTGGACCTTGTAAGTGGCCCATTTAAAACATACAATAGATACTTACTGGTGTTCGTGGGTTGATCCACATCAATTATGGTTATGAAAAAACCCTAATTATTTTTTAGAGTTCTAAGATAAAGGACTTGTTATGCTAAAGGAAATGTATTACCACCCTAAAATATCACACCTATAGTAAATTACATTACTACTTGTCTTTTATCCTTAATAGTCTATTGTGCCCAATCTATCGATGGTGTATCCACATGGATCTATTATAATGAGTTAAACCTATTATGGGTTGTATTTCTATCCATTCTAAAGTTCTGGTTATTTTTGTTACTCCCAATTTGTTTGGAGAATTGATATTTATATCCCTATTTACTCTGGATCATGACTCGTGATTATCAATAGTTTATAAAGCTATGCTAGTGAATAATTGGACGGGTCTATGTTAGGTTCATTAAACAATTCAAATCGTAGGATGAGATGTCACTAAACAATTTGTTTATGCAACGGTGGTCTATGGATAATGCCCCGTTCAAGTTCATCTATCCTATAGTACTAGGATTCACTCCTAATTTTTACTGAATAAAGGTTTTGTACCTTGATCCTAAAATGTCCAAGCATTAACTGTTGTAGGTTAATCTACTTAGATGTGTTTGGGTGGGAGGGTTTTTTTCAAAGGTACAATCCTTTTAAAGCACACACAACACCTCCTAAAAGCAAACAATACATGCTTTTCAATTTAAAAAAACCACCACACCTCCCACCCAAACAAACATTTAGTGGTGGGATCTAGTGGCTCACATACTTTAGACAATATTGGGCTTAGATATTTTTAAGACTTGTTTTTTTATTTAAAATGAAAAGAAACAACTAATACTTTTAATATAAAATGTAATGATCCATGTTGAGTCTATTTATCCTAAATACCAAGAGTGAATAACAAAACATATTTTGATATAATTTTAAAACAACAAGGATGAGTTGTAAAGGCTTGGAACATAATATTAAACACATAAATAACAATAAAATATTTATCCGGGTTCGAAATTGGGTGGAAAAACAGCAAAAAAAGTTAAAAAATACCACTAGACCACGTGGCGCACTCGCTGGCTATTTAACCAATCTTAGGATTACGCCCGCGTGCCTTCAGTACTCACCATTTATAACCGGCAAAGGAGCGGATTAATTTGGCCAAAACAAGACACCAGCTTGTTTTCTTCTCTTGCTCTTAGTTTTTTTTTGTCTCTCGGTGTTTCTTTTCTTTTCAGCTGGTGGTTTTTAAAGAAAATTCAATAACAAAATATATAAAAATCAAGTTGTAATTTTAGAGAAAATTTAAAATCTAATTGTATTCTATTATGTTAAAAAATAGAGAAATAATAAAAATTCAAGGTCAAATTAAATAATTATTGAACGAATGTGAATACAATTAAGTCCAAGAACATAATTAAATTTTTAATAGGCCAATTTAATTTAATCATGGGTCAAATTAAATTTTAATTATATTTAAGAATTAATTTGGGTCCAAATTAAATATTTAATTAGGTGCAAGGATTTAATTATACTTTAAATGAGTTAAATGAATTTTATTAGGGCTTAATTAGTGAATAATTAAGTTTGGAAATTTAATTTGGGCTTAGTTGATAAAATTAAAATTTTAGAAAATCAAATTAAAATTTTACTAAGTTAATTAATTAAAATAAAAAATAAAATAGTAAGAAAATAAGAGTTAGGCGATTGAGAGTGAAGTCGTTGTTGGTAAGAGTGGCAGGCAAGTAGGCCAAAAAATAATAATAGATAGCTGTGACTGTGAGAAAAATAAAGTAAATAAACGAGTAAATAAATAAAAAGAGAGAAGATGGAAGAAAGGAGAGACAGGAGGAGAAGGAGAGGAAGAGGAGAGAGGGCGGAGAAGGAGCACAAAAGAAAGAAAAAAAAAAGAAAAAAAAGAGAGGAGGGGAGCGGCCCAACTGGGCTGCTAAGTTGACATCCTAGACTGGGCTGCAAAGAGCCTTTTTCTACCTAGCTAGGCCCAGTCTCGGCTGTTGCAGATAACCCCGGTCTGGGCCAAAAAGGCTCTACCAGGAGCTGCTGCATCGCAAGACATTTCAAAATAATATAAGTAGAAGAAGTCACAAAGTTAGAGAAAAAGAAAAAGAAAAAATAATCAACCCAATCGACTGGGCTCTCTTTGCAAGGGAATTTGATATTTTTATGTTTTAATTTAAATTCATTTAAATTAAATGATTTAAAATATATTTAGAAAATTATTTTTCTTAAATTTTGTTTGTCGTCTTTTCTCTGCATATCTTTGAAAAGAGTTACAAAAGTTACGTGTGACAATGCGCAATTTGTGTGTTATTCTTATATTCTCACAATGAAATTATTAAACATTGGCATTTTTTTTAATTTGAGAGATGTATTTTTATTTTAAATTATCTATATTTTTTTATATTTATTGTAATTGCTTTTAGTTTTATCAAATTTTAAAATCAAGATAAAAAATAATTTAAACTCAATAATATGCGTTATAATTAGATTCTAAGAAAATACATTCAAGTCTTCATGTTTGAAGAAAAATATATTAATAAGGAAACGAGGAATTTTACAATTAAAACCATTTTTTCAATTGAGTTTAAATTATTAACTTCTAAAAAAAAGCCCTTATATTATTGTATAATTAAAAAATAAAAAAGCTCTCATTGTCACGACTCACAAGATCTAATATTTTAATATGTAAATTCCTTTTAGCTTCCAGACTCAATTTTTAATTATCATTAAAGCTTTTTAAATATTTGTTGGCATATATAAACCTTGTTTTATTTTTTTAAATACAACATTAAAGCTTCCAGATTGAGTTTGTCATGTTCCTTGAAAAAATGCAACTCGGCTTTTCATGACTTTCATACGTGAACCGTGTTTTATGCAGAGTTGTTGGTTCTGTTCCGTTTCGGCCGGAATGCCCGGAACATCTCGCACCAGTTAAAAAAACAAAACAAAATGGAACAAGTTTCGTCTCGCGTAAAATCTCGGTCTGATCCGGAAATTCCGGGCAAATTCTGGCCGGAACGTTCCGGCCGGAATCAATGCGTTCCGTTTCGGGTCAACGCTGCCCGAGTCAAAGACTCAAGGTTAGATTCAAAATTAAAGTATTAAACCCGGTTTACAATCTACAGTCTACAGACTCTACACCCGTGCCCGTGCTCTTTTTCTCTTTTGCTAAACCAAATCCCTAATTTCTCTTCCTCCTCGCAGACTCAACCCGACCAAAACAATTACAATCTTTCGTCTTCTCTAGTTCTCTGAATCTCTGTTGTTTGTCATGCTCTTCCATGCGGCAGTAAGCCACTGACTTCCCGACCGAAGAAGAAGCCAATAACTGCACAATCAACAAAAAAGAGAAGAAGCCGCCCCCTGCAACCTGGCAAAGAATTATCAAAGAGGTTGATAATTCTCAAGTCTCAACCTCCCCGTCAAGAGGATTATCACACAGAAGACAGAACCAGAAGATTCATCAAACCTCAATGGCCATCCGCTCCCTTCCCTGCAGAGCTAAGGTGCGATCCTTTTTGGTCTTTCTGTTTTTTATTTCATTGTCTCCGTGCTCCGTGTTAATGTCAGAATTGGTATCTGCCTTTCTGTTATTTTGGAGGTTTTCTGTAAATGAAGTTGATAATTCAGCTCTGGTGGTTCTTTCTTGAGCCAGCGGAGATGACAACAAAATCAGGACTGTGGGTTTGTGAATTGTGAGAGAGTGCGCATCTGTTAATTCAATTGTGAACTGCCCTTAATGTGGAAGAGAGAAGGGTAGAAAGCTAGTGGATGTTCAGTCTCTTCAGATCCTAATTACTTTTGGGGATGCCTTAGAAAATCAGGACTGTGGGTTTCCTTTTATTGGATTCTTCCCTGCGAACTACGAAGGAGAGGAGGGGTTTTTTTGGCATCAATGTCAGCGGATCAATCTGATTAATTGCTGGAACGTTAATATCAATGTCAGGGGTTTTAATTTGGTCTTTCTTTGTATGTAATTTAATTCTGAAATGGAAAACTTACATTGCTGGAAGTCTGCGAAGGAGAGGAGGGGTTCATTGCTGGAAGTCTGCGAAGGAGAGGAGGGGTTCTTTGCTGGAACTTTCTTTGTATATAATTTAATTTGGTCTTGTATCTAATTTAATTCAAGTTCAATGTAATCTTTTCTTTATATATAATCTTACTGTTGGGTTTGATTTATATTCTGTGCACAAGCTAGGTTCTGTATATTAATTGCTAGGTTTGGTAGTTAATAATATAAGTAACTTGACCATGACCGGATTAATTTCTTATTAATTATAAGAAATGATACATAATTATTATATGAAACTGAATATATATATATATATGTTTACTGCTATGTTGTATTAATTTCTAAGTAATTATTATATGTATATGTGTAAAATATAAGTAATTTAAGCATAACCGTATTATATAGTTTTTTGAGAATTATTATATGTGTATATATATATGTGTGTGTGTGTGTGAAACCAAATGTACCAAACCTTAATTAATTATAAGGAAGGATACATAATTATTATATGAAACCGAATATATCACATAATAAATTTAAAGTGTGAAGCTAACAAATAATATTTGTAAATCAACATGGTATCTTGAGAAATGTCATTCTTTTGATTTTAAGTTATTGTTATTATTACCATCATTTTACTTTAAAAATCACATTGATGTAAATTGTAATAGCTGAAATTAATTGTGTTTTATTTTTTTTTTTCAGATCAAATTACATGAATGAAAACTCATCAAGTGGTGGTTCTTCTATGCCTTCAGCTCCAGCAAGATCAGATGATCCAGCATGGGCTCATGGGCAAGTGGTTGTTGGTGCAAAGAACTCAAGTATATGTGTTCATTGTAGCAAAAGGATCAATGGTGGTGGTATTACTCGTCTGAAGTATCACCTTGCTGGTATCAAGGGCCAAGTTGAAGCTTGTAAAAAGGTCCCTCCAGATGTGAAATGGCAAATGAAGCAATTGATTGAGGACTTCACAATGGAGAAAGATAAAAGAAAGAGACTTAGGAATGATATTGGAAATTCTCAATCACTTTCCAATGATGAAGTTGAAGAGGGTGATAGTGCAAATCCTACTTTAAGTGATATCAACTCACAAGCAAATAAGAGATTGACAATGCAAGGCACAAGTGCAAATAGAAAAAAGATGACTTCATTCGTTCCACGAAATACCCCAAATTCACAACCTGGCATTAAAAGTGCAATGGCTTCTAAAGAGAAGGAACATAATGCAAGGAAGGCCATAGCAAGATGGTGGTACGATGTTAATGTACCATTTAATGGTGCTAAATCATACTATTATCAACCAATGATAGACGCCATAGCATCAATGGGACCTGGTTTTAAAGGACCATCATATCATGATTTAAGGGGACCACTTTTGAAAGGTGTAGTTCATGATGTCCATGAATATCTCTTTGAAATCAAGGCTGATTGGAAACTTTATGGATGCTCCATTATGTTAGATGGGTGGTCAAATAGAAGGAATGTACCAATTGTGAATTTTCTTGCTTATTCTCCAAGAGGTACCATATTCTTGAAGTCAGTTGACACTTCAGGTCTTCGAAAAGATAAAGAGACATTGCTTGAAATGTTTGATGAAGTTGTCAAAGAAGTGGGGCAAGAAAATATTGTCCAATTTGTTAGTGATAATGAGTCTGCATTCAAGGCTGCTGGGAAGGCTTTACAACAAAGGTATGACACTTTCTTTTGGTCTCTTTGTGCTGCCCATTGCATTGATTTGATGTTAGAAAATATTTCTGATCCAAGATATTTTCCGATGATTGATGAAACCATTAAAAAGGCAAGAAACATAACCAAATTTATATATAATCATGCATGGGTTTTAGCTTTGATGAGGAAAGACTTTACTAATGGAAATGATCTATGTCGTCTTGGCATTACAAGGTTTGCTACCCATTTTTTAAGCATCCAATGTTTGCTCAAGTTTAAGAAAGAGCTTCGACAAATGTTTACTTGCATGAAATGGGTACAATCAAGCCATGGTAAAAGTAAAGTTGGAAAGGAAATAACTGCCATAATTTTACAAGATAAAGACTTTTGGCCTCGATGTGAACATATAGTCAAAGTTAGTGAGCCTTTAGTGCGAGTTCTTCGGTTAGCAGATAGTGAAGAAAAACCAGCAATGGGTTATTTATATGAGGCAATGGATAAAGCAAAAGAAGCCATCAAGACAAGGTTGAAAAATAGAGTATCTCAATATGGACCATATATTCGGGTAATTGATGCTAGATGGGATAAGCAACTTCATAGTCCATTACATGTAGCAGGTTGTTTTCTTAATCCTGGAATCTATTTTAGGCCTTCTTTTTCAAAACAAAAGGAGGTTACTCGAGGTTTGCTTAGCACAATTACTAGATTGGTCCCTGATTGTGACACTCAAGATGTAATTAGTGGCCAACTTGAGGAGTATAAGAAAGCAACTGGTGATTTTGGCATGACCCTAGCTATTCGTCAAAGAGAAAAGTTAAATCCAGGTAATAACATTATGTTTTTTTAAATATAATATTGTTTTGTATTTATAGTATCTAATTTATTAAACTTTTGTCTTATCTAGTTGCATGGTGGGAGCAATTTGACAATGATACTCAAAGAACTTCAAAAGTTTGCAATTCGAATTCTTAGTCAATGTTGTAGTGCAACTGGGTGTGAAAGAAATTGAAGTATATTTGAATTCATTCATTCCAAAAGGCGCAATAGGCTAGAGCACAAGAGATTAAGTGATCTAGTATTTGTTCGTTATAATTTGAGGATTCAACAGAGGTAAAATATTGATATTATCATATTAATAATAATATTGAAAATGATTATTACTATTTTTATTAACAATGATATTAATTTTTTAAAACTAAACTTATCACTAATATATATGTGATTTATATTCATGTTGTTTTTTGTAGGAATTTGAGCAAAACAAGGGATGCTTTAGATTCCCATTAGCCTCGATAACATTGACCTATTGAATGAATGGATTTGTGAAGAACCTAGCCTTCTTGATGGAGATGATATAAGTTGGGAGACTATAGAAGCACCTTTGTCTACTTTGACTTTAGAAGATGAAGAGACATGTTTTGAAGAAGAGAATATTGAGCTTGGTGGAAATGATCAACTATTGGAATGTCTAGTTGATGACTTGCCCTACATACCACCACAAGATCAAGATCCTTATTTTTATGTTAATGATGGAGATGATGTTTAATTTATGTTTATTTTGTGTTAAAACATTTTACTTTCATAATATTTTGGTATTTTGTTTAAGTTGAATTACTTTAAGA
The DNA here is from genome assembly GCF_005239225.2 of Populus alba. Classification (NCBI taxonomy): domain Eukaryota; kingdom Viridiplantae; phylum Streptophyta; class Magnoliopsida; order Malpighiales; family Salicaceae; genus Populus; species Populus alba. The sequence continues at coordinate 8,451,014 of NC_133302.1, forward strand.
TTTTAAATTAAAGTTATATTTAATCTTGACTATTTAGGAATATTTTAAATTTTAAAATTATGTTGCTTGATATTGTGTTTGTATTTTGTCATGCATAATTTATCTTGAATTTAAATTATATTTGTTGAATATATATATATGAACAGTACAACTCCGAAACGGCACGCCGAAACGGTCCGAAACCGGAACATTCTGTTCCAATTGAAAAAACGGAACACCCGCCGAAACGGAATTGACAACCTTGGTTTTATGTGGTGTGAGATAGTGGAATTGTTGAAGATACAACTTCACTTCAATTCTTTAATATTTTTTCGTCGTGTGGTCTCTTTAATAGCTAATGTTTTCTTTTGTTGTGATAGAGAAGGGTTGATGAGAAATAAATAATTCATGGGTACGGTGGAACAATGGAAAAGATCTTGTCTCCAAACACAAAATCCAAAACACATGTTAATTGATTTAGCTTGAAAGCTGAAAAATAAAGATGCACATTCTTAAAGTGTTTTCATGCTCCACCCTCAAAATCTTATCTAATGTCATTGTGGCAAATGTGTGGAGACAAAGAATTCTTATCTTTTATTAGTGAAAAAAATAGAATGGGAGTCGCCACCTATTATTTTAGTTATTAAGAACCCTAATTAGTCTCAGAGATCGGGTACGAAGACTGGTTGCATAAAGGGAAGGTATTAGCACCCCAAATACGCCCTACCTAAGGTAGACTGCATTGTTTTATTTGTCTAATAAAATCTAAGGTCATGTCGTGTTTTCTAGTTGTTGGTCTGTCTATGGTTTAAGAAAAGTACTCCTCGGTAAGAAGGTCTTTATCTTATCGGGTAAAACCTAACCGTTCTAACCTCAACAAAAGAATTTAATATCTGTAATACATCTTACGTATAAGATTATAACCCTAGATATTAAAAGAAAAAAAATAAGTTTTTTTGAATTTTTTTGAAATATTGGCATAGTTCTCGTGACTTTAATAAACTAATTATTAAAGCCAAAATACATGATAATACATATTTTTGAAATTTTCTTTGTTGTATTTAAATAGAATATGATTTTTATTATTATTTTGAGAGAGACTTGGTCGTATGCATGAAAACAAAAAACAAATATATCTTTTTAATGTTTTGACGAAAACCAAGTATTTTAATACCGGATTTGTATCTTTACAGTATAAAAATACAAACTAATATTAATTAAAATGCAGTAAAAAAATTGCGGAAAATCACATAATTTTTGAAATAATTTTTGAATTCTTTTTGGGACTGGACCCAGCCAGTGACCCCGCCGGCTTTAGGATGCATGCGCGAGTTCTTACTGTAAAAATGCAAAAGGAAATTGCATGCACAGAGACGAAAAACGCACCTGGAAGTGGAAACGAAAGGGGCAAAGGCGATGGCGAGGCGTGCTAGCTGGTCTCTTCTGTGCTTTCGTCTGTTTCAGTTCTTCTCCTCTGTTCTTTATTTCTTTTCTCTGTTTCTCTTGTTTTTTTTTCCCTAATGTTCTGCCCCTGTTCTTCTCTTCTTTAGTTCATATTTCTCTGCTCTCTCAGTTTAATTCCTCCTGGTCTCCCTCTGTTCTATCCTATTTTCTCCCCTGTGTCTGTCTCCTGCTCGTCGTCTCCTCCCCTGTCTTGCCCCTCTCTCTCTGTCTTTTTTTCTTTCCTCTGTGGTTCTCTGTTTTTTTTTTCATGGTGCGGTACATCCTCTGGCTTTTATAGCCAGACGATGGAAGCGTTTTCTTTGCAGGGATGGAGTAACGGCCGGAGAGATATCAGCCGTGGAACATGGCCCCTTGATCACTGCCTTCGCTGCTGCAACCATTTCTCCGCCAGCTACAATGTAACGTCTTCTGAAGAAGACAGTGAACAGTGTTGAGCGAAATGGCGCCGTTTTGCAATTTAAAATAATATTTCTGATTTGATCCTTGGATGTTTATGTAATGTTGTAATCAAGCCCCCCGGAAAATTGTAATTAGACCCCTTGATTTTAGCGCCATTTCCGATTTAGTCCTTCGTTTTGGATTGTTTCAATTAAGTCCCTCATTGACCATCAATCTTCAATAATTATGCAACTAAGCCCTTGATTTGACCAAATCAACTCTTAAAAATTATAATTGGACCCCAGAACTTTAATTTCTTCCAATAAAAATCTAAATTGACTTTAAAAAATTAATTTTCTTGCAATCAAATCCTCCATAAATTTAATTAAACCTTGGATAAAATTTAATTGAGTCTATAAACATCTAATGTTTGACTTTTCTTTTTTCAATTGAATTTTCTTTATCGTCAGGGCTCTCATTAATCAAAAAATATATTGTCAAAATTTCAATTCTTGTATTTTTGAACCTCTTCAACCAATTTCTCACTATTTTGTAAGCATTCCAGCATCTTCTTCTCACTCCTGTTATTTTTTGAATGCCTTCCAAATATATATATTGATATACATATTTTACTGTTAAAGTGAATTATAATTAATTCACTTGAACACTAAAAAAATAACAATGAAAGAACAAATGCATGCAATGACTGAAAAAATGCAAGAAGAGAAATGTCTAAAGCTTACCTGGTAATTGAGACAGACGAAGACGATGGCGATGAAACTGCTGCGCAGGATCGGTGGTGACTGGTTCTGGGGACGATGTAGACGATCAACGCTGGGTCTTTTTCTTCTTCTTGTTTTTCTCTGCTTTTTTTTTTTTTTTGTTAGTTCCCAGTCTTCATTTTTTCTCTGCTTTCCCACTGTACTTTTTTCTGTTTTTCTTCTTGTGCTCTCTCTGTTTTCTCTCGCACTTCCTCCTCTTGGTTTTCTCCTGTCCTGCTCGCTCTGCCTCTCTATTGTTCTTCCCCCTCTGTTTTTCGTTCGTCTCAAAACCCCCCTTCTTCTTCATTTTTTCTCCATCCCTCTGTGTGATTCCCCTGTTTTTTTCTCTGTTCGGCTTGTTTGCTTTTGTCTTTTCCTCCAGTTCCCTCGGGTTCTTCTGCTCTCCCCCTCCCCCTTTTATTTTGTTTTTCTTCAGTTCTTCACCCCCCGTTTTTTCTTCTCTCCATCTCTGTGTTTTCCTTTTTTTTTGTTCAGCTTCTCCTCTGTTCTCCTCTCTCTGCTTTCCCACTGTACTTTTTTCTGTTTTTCTTCTTGTGCTCTCTCTGTTTTCTCTCGCACTTCCTCCTCTTGGTTTTCTCCTGTCCTGCTCGCTCTGCCTCTTTATTGTTCTTCCCCCTCTGTTTTTCGTTCGTCTGTCTCCCGCCTGTTTTTCGTTCGTCTCAAAACCCCCCTTGTCTCTCTTTCTTCCTCCCACTGTATCGTTCTTTTTCTCTGCTTTTATAGCCAAAACTGTATGCGTTTTTCTTAATATAATGAAGACTACTGGGACCATTATTGCAGTGGTAACGGTAGAGAGATAGTAGCTGTGAAACGTTCCCATAACTGAAGCAATCTGTGGCATTTGTTGCTGAAACGGTTCCTGTCTGCTGAATCGGTGAAGAAGATAATGAATCGTGCCTCTGAAACGGCACCGTTTTGCAATTTTAAATGATATTTCTGATTTGGTCCTTAGATGTTTTTACAACTTTATAATCAAGCCCTCGGATAAATTGTAATCAGATCCCTTGATTTTAGCGAATGTTCTTCGAATTGTTTCATTCAAGTCCCTAATTGCCCATCAAACTTCAATAATTATGCAATTAAGCTCCTAATTTGACTGAATCAACTCTTTAAAATTATAATTGGACCCCATAATTTTAATTTTTTTTTCCAATAAAAGCTTAAATTGACTTAAAAAATCAATTTTTCTTGCAATCAAACCCTCTATAAATTCAATTAAACCTTAGATAAAATTTAATTGAGTTCATAAACATCTAATTTTAAATATATTTTTTTAAATTGAATTTTCTTTGTCAACAGGGCTCTCATCAATCAATGATATACTGTCACAAATTCAAATCTTACCATTCTCATTGATTTGATAAAAATCAAACACAAAGTAATGTGGGCATGTACAAAGTTTAAGCCAAGAAAACTTTCACTTAAAAAAATATGTTAAATTATAATATAAATTATATCTTAAGACCTTACATTACCTTACCTAACAGCTAACAAGTAATGATTGAAAGTGGTCTTCCCTACAAGGCCTGAATTGGGGTGAGCACAAGTGCACGATATTGGAATGTGGTATTATACCAAAATCCCGCCCAATGATGATAACGACTCCACTGTTTGGATGCTTGACTGGATCGGCAACAAAGGTATTGCTGAAGGCTTCGGTTTACAGCTTTCGTCTGCCCGTCAATTTCCTGATGGTATGCCGATGACAACTTGAGTCGTGTCCCTTGCAACTTAAAGAATTCTTGTTACTAGTAAATAAAGCACCACGATCACTAATAATAGTGCGAGGAATACCATGGAGAGGAGCTGCATTTTCCACATATACTTGTGTTATTTTCTTGGCTGTAAAGGGGTGGCTAACATCAATAAAGTGGGCATATTTTATCAATCGATCCACCACCATAAATATTGCATTTTTATAGGTGGAGTTAGGTAAGCCTTCTATAAAATCCATAGAGATATCCTCCCATATTTGTGATGGCACCGGGAGAGTTTGCAAGAGGCCTGTAGGTGATCGAGAATCAGCCTTATTCCTTTGGCATACGTCGCATACTGCCACATAATTCTGCATATCTTAATGTCATTCCAGTGAAAACCTTGAGCAATCCTCTTCCATGTCCTCAGTACTCATGAATGACCACCTGTTTTAGTGCCATGAAACTCTTTGAGAACATGTGTGTTAAAGAACCATCTCAACCCAATAGCTTAAGTTGTTAGGTGAGATTCCAAGATATAATTTATATTATTCTCTAACACACCCTTTCAAATGAAAGCCTTTTGAGTTTGAAATTTGTATAGCCCAACATTACTTTGTGCTTAATTTTTATCAAATAAATAGGAATGGTGAGATTTAAACTCGTGACCACTTGATCATTAAGGTTCTGATACAATGTCAAAGAACCATCTCAACCTAATAGCTGAAACTGTTAGGTGAGATCCTAATATATGATTTATATTATTCTTTAACAACGTGGCTTCATAGTAGATTTTGGTGGAACCACTACACGTTTTATACCACAACAAATTATCTTTCCACACATAGGCAGCCATCTTGTCAGGCTCTTTTTCCATGCAATTCCTCACCTCTTGGACCTATGGACTTTCAAATGCTGCCCTTCTCATTTCAGCCTGTACCATGAATTGAGGCTGAGAGATAGCCTAAAGGGTTAGTGATCCACTTTCTCTAGACAATAAATCTATAGCACTATTACTCGTAACCAAGCAACTTGGTCACCCACTTCTGCTGTTCCGGAGTAGAAACTCGTAGTTCAAGGAAGAACTGTAAGCTACATTGGTCAGTCAGAATTTGAAATTTTCTTCCCAGGAGGTAGGGTCTGCAACAGCGAATTGCTTAGACAATTGTTAGCATCTCTTTGGAATAAATAGGCCAGACTTTCTTTCTTAGACCTAAGGCTCGGCTTAAATATGCTACTAGCCGACCTTGTTGAGTTAAAACAACCCTTATTCTTGAATTTAAAGCATCGGTTTCAATTACAAAGATTTCATTGAAATTAGGAATAGCCAATACTGGGGTAGTGGTCATGGCGACTTTGAGCTCTTTGAATGTCTTTTCTGCCTTCTCATCCCACTAAAATTGTCCTTTCTTCAGTAATTATGTTCACGGGGCTGCAATGTACTGTAATTGCGCATGAACTTACGATAGTACCTAGTGAGTCCCAAGAATCCCTCTAACTTGGTGACATTATCAGGCATTGGCCAATTCTTCATAGCTGCAAATTTTGCTTTCATCTATTTCTACTCCTTCATTAGAAATAAAATGCCCCTAATATTCCACCGTAGCATACCCAAATGCACACTTGGAGCGTTTTTTTAAAAAAATTGCTCCCTTTGCAAAATTTTAAAGACAACTCTAATGTGTTCTAAATGCACTTTCCATGAATGATTATATATATATATATATATATATATATATATATATATATATCAAAATATCATTGAAGAACACAAAAACAAACTTAGCAATAGCAACTTAAAAATGGCATTCATGACTGCTTGGAACAACGATGATGCATTATACATTCCAAAAAGACATGACCAAGTTCTCACAATGCCATTATAAAATTTGAAAAGCCATCTTGTGCACATCTTTTTAGTTAAACTCGATTTTGATGATATTCAGCTCGAAGATCCAACTTTGTAAAATTCTCGGCACAATGTAGCTCATCAATCATATCATCCACCGTTGGTAAGCTTAATTTAATGCTCTATAATACTTGGCATTCAATCTCTTCTTCTGAAAGTGTGCGTACCTATAAGAGCACACGTTGACAGCCGAGACTCCTTCTTTAAGTGGGATTCAGAGGTCCACTTCTCCATAAGGAGGTAAGGATTGCTGTTCTTCAAAAATTGCAACAAAATCTTCTAAGACCCTTCCCATGCCAAATGGCACCTGAGGACCTCTTCCTTCACTATCTTTAATTTCCTTGAGCACTACTGCAAATAAAGCCCCTTTAAATTCTTTTTCAAGAGATTGTACAGTAATCTTTGTAGAAGAAGAATCCTTCTGGCCATGCAGTCCTTCGGCTCTCCTCGCCACTTAAATCTCATAGTCAAGTTGTACCAATCACATAAGACCAGTCCCGACTCCACTAGCCCCTTTAAATCCTCGCGAGAAGGCGTTGTGGAGGTACAGCTCGTACTGCTTCTGTTCTCCCTTGTCTTTGTCTTCTCATGAACTGGTCATCTTTCATCAAATAGTGCAAATAAAGGCTGATTGAGACCACTCAATAACCCTTGGCCAACCTCTCAATAGCTTCTGACACGGTCTGTGGTTTAGCCTTGCGCACCTCATTTGCAATTTCATCCCGCAGTCCTCCAAGGAAAGTGCAAATAAAGGCTGATTGAGGCCACTCAATAACCCTTGGCCAACCTCTCAAGTTGGTGTTTCTCATAATCCAATTATGAGTTATTTCTTAAAATTCATTTTTTTTCAAAATAAAAATAAAATGAAGGCGTGTTTGTTATAATTCAATTCTGAGTTATTCCTTAAAATTCACTTTTTTTTTTTCAAAATAAAAATCAAAAAAATAAAATGAAGGCCGACAACTTGGAGAAAGCAAGTTGGGGAATACAACTGCAATTTTGGAGAAAATTCAAGGCCTAATTGAACCCTATTATGCTCAAAAATAGAGAAACAATGCAAATTCAAGGTCAAATTAAATGATTATTTGATGAATTTGCATAAAAATTAAGTCCAATGACATTGTTAAATTTTTAATAGGCCAATTTGATTTAATCATGAGTCAAATTGAATTTTAATTATGTTTAAGAATTATTTTGGGTTCAAATGAAGGATTTAATTAAGTGCAAGGACTTAATTATACTTTAAATGGGTCAGATTAATTTTATTAGGGGTACAATTGGTGAAAAAATAAGTTTGGGAGCCTAATTTTAGGCTTAATTGAGAAGATTGAAATTTTAAGAGACCAAATTTAATTTTTACCAAGTTAAATGATTGAAATTAGGGGCAAAATTGCAAGAAAAATAGAGTTTTAGGGTCAATTAGAGGTCAAATTGAAGAAATTCATAGCCAATGATCATTTTGTAAGAGATGTCGAACTATAGGGGCTTAATGGACAAAAACCGGAGGTGAAATTGAAGAAATTGAAAGTTTAATGGTCAATTAAGGGTTAAATTGCATACATTTAAGACCAATGACCAAAGTGAAAAATGGTTTGTAAATATAGGGTTCAAATTGAAGTTTGGCAGGGGCTAAATTGCACTACATCAAACATTTAGGGTCAATTATAAATACAATCGAACAACAATGAAAGATAATGGACTAAATTGATGTTGGACAAAAATCTCTAATTTAACCCTAAATGATGCCCTTTTTTTTAAAAAAAAAAATTTATAGAATCTTCTTCATTTTTTACCTGAAATGAAAGCTTAGGGAGCTACTTTTCAAGTGCATTTGATGCCTCATATGTCCACCAAAGTTGACAACACATGAACCAAAATGGTAACCTGACATCCATTTATCCTCTAATATGATTCATTCAGACCTATTAACATCACAACGACCACAGATCCAGCATAAAGAAACCAACTCAAGTAGCCTTGAATTGTTAGATTTGACTGTTCATGGTGTCTCCTTTGAACCAACAATGTAGAAAATTTAGAAAATTCAGAAAAGATTACTCCTTTCCACCTCCTATAAATAGGAGTGGATTTCATGACCTGAGGAGGAAGAAAATCAGCTCCAAAAATTGCAAAAAATTAGTTTCCTTTTTGGTTTCTGACACCTTTTTCTCTCTCTTCTTTCTCTCTCCACCGTGGCCTTCAGCCACCGCCATTGTCACCGCCAGCTTGACCACCATCCTCTCCACCACACTTCTCCCTCTCCACTAATTGCTTCTCCCTCTTCCTCCACAACAATAGCAGCCCATCAGCGCCACCATTTTCATTTTCTTCCTTCTCCAGCACCAACAACAACAACATTAGCACCCACCTCCACCGTTGCAACCGCCAGCGAAGACACCATCCTCTCTATCAGCACGACCACATACCCTCACCACCTCAGGTGGTCCTTTATCCCTGACTTGCATCAACCTTCCACGTGCTATGTACTACGATCGTTGCATGCAGAATTCATTCTACATACAACGACCAAAATAAATAACTTTTCACTTTGGCCCGAACCAGTTCTAGCCCAGCCTAAATGTCTGGGCTGGATCCAACATGGCAAAAGAAAGACATGTTGGGCCAAGATCAGCCTAATCATTTGGGCTAATACCGACACACCCTTTTCTAGGGCTAAGCTCGGCCTAGTTAGTTGGGCCGACCTAGCCCGTATATATTTATTTATAATATTATATTTAAAAACAAAATAATTCCAAAACATTTCAAGGGGCATTTTAAAATATTTGTGGTTGTCTCAAATGTTTTTCTACCAATTTTGCTTAAAATTGGGTTGTTATACTTACACTGTAAGATACAAATCTGATATTAAAATACCCGATTTTCTCTAAAATATTTTTTGTAAAAAAATCAAAACATTTTCAAAAAAATTTTCACAAACTTTTAAATGAATTTCCCTTTTCAAAAACAAAAAAAAAAAAACATTTTGTTTTCATGCATACGACCAAATCTTAAAAAATTTTTCTAAGCATATTTTCATAAAAATTGCACCTTTCTCATGTTTTTAATGGATATCATAACAAGTTTATAATCATCCATTAGAGTTTGGCTAAAATTTCAAAAAACTTTTTCCAATTTTTTTTTTAGGTTCCAAATGTAGACTTTAATACCTGTAGGGTGTAAAATTACACGATAAAATACACCCTCATGTATTAAAGATACAAGGTGTAAATAAATGCAATGCTAAAATTCAAATTTTAGAATGGTTAGGATTTAACTCGATAAGATAGAGACTCTCTCATAAACAGAGATCTACCTTGAACTTTAGAAAAGACCAACAAATAGAAACTCATCCTAAAAAAAAAAACAATCAAACAAAAATTGCTGCTTACCTTAGGTAAGGTGCACTAGGGTGATATGTCTTGTCCTTGCACAACTAGTCCCTTACCCAGACTCTCACAAATCATAGGTTCCTAGTGACCATAATACTAGGTGGTGACTCCTAAACATTAATCATAATTTATGATTAAATAAAAAAAACTATTCCCAACACATCACACCTCATCAAGAGGCATGATAAAAAGCCTTTGACGTCGCCGACAATGTCGCGGCGCACCCTGCAACAGCATTGATAGTCCTTAAGAGTACTAGTAGCTCTGGAAAAGGCTTCATCAAAGCACTCATACTTAGTAGGACCAAAACGAGTCATGATCTCCTGTTCAAAAAGGCTTTTAGTTATCTTTGCTTGAATACATCACATTTATTATTATCATAATGTTGATACAAAATATAACCATGCTTACACATATATTTCAAATATCTATTATTTAAAATATCTATAATTTAGATGAGAAGAAGTAGATTAAGCCATTATAAGCAAAATCAACATTGATTTCATTAATATTGAACTTAACATGCCATCATAAAAATAACCTTTTTGCACAAACATTCCACTCTTAGTTATAATAACTTTATCAGACTCTAAAACAATCTTGAACCCTTTCTTGCTCAAAATATTAGCAGATACAAGATTTCTTCTAATTTTAGGATTATGAAACATATTAACTAAAGATATTTTTTTTGTCCAGAATTAAGTACAATTCAATAGCTCAATTTTACCAAAACTTTGGTAGACTTATAGGTGCCCATCAAGACCTCTTTGGATTTAGTTATAAGTCTTGAACCATGCTTTGTTGTTGCAGACATGAACTATTGCACCATAATCCAGTCACCAATCTGAAGTCTTCACAATAGTAGTTGTCATACTTAATTTAGTAATCACTCCAATTTGAATGTTTGAAACCATGGCAACTAACTCCTTGACTTCATCATTTTTCAACCACATTCACTTTGTTAGCACTATCTCTCTTGATAAAATTCTTAAATCTATACTCTTTTATGTAGCGCCCTTTTATTTCCACAATGGAAAAAAATCCTATTTGTTGTTACTTATTTTTGGGTCTCCGCATAAAAAGAGAGAAAATACATATATGCATGTATGTAGCAGTGAGAAAAGGTTGTCGCTAAATTTTGGTTGAAGAGGTTCAAATACAAATATTGAAATTTGACAGTATATTGTTGACCGATGAGAGCCCTGTTGACAAAGAAAATTCAATTCGAGAAAGAAAAGTCCAAAATCAATTGTTGATGGACTCAATTAAATTTTATTGAAGGTTTAATTGAATTCATGAAGGGTTGGATTGCAAGAAAAAATGATTTTAAGTCTATTTAGGCTTTAATTAGATGAAATTAAAGTTCTGGGGTGAAATTATAATTTTTAAGAGTTGAATAGGTCAAATCATGGATTTAATTGCATAAATATTGAAGTTTAAAGGCCACTTTGGGACTTAATTGAAGAAATCCAAAACCAAGGACCAAACTGGAAAAGACGCGTAAATAGAGGGACATAAATTGACTGAATCAGGGGCCAAATTGAAAAAATCTGAAGTTTATTGATCAATTGAGAATCAAATTGCATAAATTCAAAACTAGAGATCAAAGGAAAAAGGGCGTTAAAATTTAGGGTTTGAATTTAAGTTCATTAGGGGTGAAATTGAATAAAATTGAAAGTTTTATGTCAATCAAGGGTGTAATTAGAAAGAAATCACAAATTAAAGGGCTAAAGCATAAGTATCCAAAACAACACCATTTTGAAGATGACTATTCATCTTCTTCTTCAGAGAGGCCGCTTGAGGGGCCTCCTTTCCCAAGGAATTTGACACCTCATTTCTCCCCCAAATTCAATGAAGCTTGCACGCAAACAATCACCTGACACCTGACTACACATTAATGTAAACCGTTTGACCGGATCGAGGCTGAGTGGTGGTGGCACCGCTCCAAAATGGCCAACCCGACTAGCCATATTCCTACACAAAAATGACAGTTCATCATTGTTACTTTGAGTCGTTGGCTATGATGCTTTAGGGTCAAAACATTCATTCTGCATGTAGGGTGTTGGGGAAAAAAAATGAATCTCCCTCAAATTATAATGTCATGAAATCTCAAACATTTATTTACTAATGTCAAGAACTAAATAATATGTCTAAGATTATGGAATTATTTTTAAAAAAAAAATTCGTAGAGTTTCCTCTATTTTCATTGGTTCCATGTTATCGACAACACTTATATTATGTCATTACAACTTCCATCTTGATCCAATCATCTTGGATCACATCCCATTCATCAAATAATCTCTCAATACTTATACTTATCAATGTATTCAAGACTCATAATATCAATTAATAAGTCAACGTAAAAGTATTACTAGAACAATTTAAAAGATAAACAATTTCATCACTAAAGAGTAATAAATGCTAACTAATTACATATATGCATATAGACTAAACAAAATACAATATTAAGATTAAGAGTCATATTATCTTAAACACATCTAATGTATTCTACTGCTTTATATTATAAACTTATCTTATCATTTTGAAAATGATTTAGCCGTACTAACAACTATATATATACACACACACACATCTACTACATACTACACATCTTCTACTTGATTTTACAACACAAAGAGTTTCAAAGAAAATAAAGACAAAAATATTACAATCCAAAATGATAATTTATAAACAGAAAAATCTTACATCTAACGATTTGCATCACCTCATGGTGTACCTATTTCAACAATAATCACATTAATCAATTTATTCAATATCTTAGTCATATATTAATTATTTTACTCTTAACCTTTGAAATTTAATACTTATAACTTTAATCAATTAATTTACGTAATCTTTTCAAAACTTGAATATCCAGCTAACTTATCCCAATTACCAATAATTCTAACTTTCATATAATTACTCATAAATTTAGCTATCCTTCCTCGGTTACCAATAAATCCAAAGTTCCATCCAAATTACCCAACATCCAGCTAACCTTTTTTTATTAGCCAATCAATCCAGTAATTCCATATGAATTACCCCATATCCGATTAACCTCTTTATTAACCAATAAACCTGGTAATTATCTTAATTACCCAAGGAATCTGGTTAACCCATTTTGGTTGCTAAAATCAATTCAGTAATTTCATATGAATTACCCAGCATCCGGCTAACCTCTTTTGTTAGACAATGAATCTGCTAATTCCATACGAATTACCCATATTCGGTTAACCTCTTTGTTAACCAATAAACCCGATAATTCTCTTAATTACCCAACAAATCTGGCGAACCCATTTTGGATTGCCAAAATCAATCTGGTAATTCCATATGAATTACCCAGCATCCAGCTAACCTTTGTTGTTAGCCAATCAATCTGGTAATTCCATACGAATTACCTAGCATTCGGCTAACCTCTTTTGTTAGCCAAATAATAATCTCGGTAATTTCACATGAATTACCAATTATTCTCATTTGTAATAATCACTCAATTTATTCATTTATTTCATTCTTTTAACATCAATTAAATAATCAATATAGATATTTAGGAAAAACTAATAATTACAAAATAAGATGATAAATCACCTACCTTCTGCTCGTGATGACCTAGCTCCACCTGTCTGTTAACCAGCTCTAAACACAACTCCTGAATTAGTCAAATGTCATTATATCATTAGTCCATCAATATTTTTCTTGCGTATTGAAACGCAAAGCACATAATTTTTATTTGTAATTCGTTCTAATAAAAATTCATTTTCAAACATAACATCATTATTTCACATACAACCACATATTTAAATCAAGTTACTTCTTTTCTTGCTTTATGTTCATAATTCCTCCATCAAATAATCCTTTTATTCTTTATGCCCTCACATCATATTATTTATTTTATCTAAACATATGTAAGAACTATATTCAAACACAATCTAAACATCTTGTCTTCATGCTTTCTTTTAACTAGTTCATTTCTCTTTTAAATTGAATTTACTTAATTGTTTCTCAACTTTAATGCTATTTCTTCATTTAGTCTTTCTTACATATTTCAAATATCATGATTAAACATAGTTTTATAAACATTAATATCAAAACTCATTCCTCCACTTTTCCTTCATTTGGCCAAATGTTATGTTCCCTTTCCTGCCCAAAAGTTTTCTTTATTTACTTGTTATTTCAACTTGTTTTCATTATATTCCACTTCAACTTCATCATTTTTCCTTCCCCTCCTAATTCCTTAAAATTCCCATAAGAACCCTAAGTTCAAGAAGTAAGGATTTAAGGAAAATTAAAGTAAAATTCCATGAAATTACTTCCTAACTTAATCAAGTAAGCTTAAAAACATCTAAATCAAACATTAACTTCAAACTTCTCATGCTTACCAATTGACTTTCTTTCAATTTCTCTTCTCTTCCAAAGTTAGCCAAATTCCCTCTCTCAATTCCTTCCTTCACTTGATTCTTCCTTAGCTTAGGGTTTTATAAGTTAAACTTTGCAAGGTTATTCTCTCAATTTTTTTTATTTTTTCCTTACTTTTCTCTCTTTCTCTCACGTTCTTTTCTGTTCTTTCTTTTCCCAATCTACTTCTACCTAATCATAAGTATATAAAAGGAAGGGAGAGCTTATTTGTTTTATTTTTTAATGGGAAATAACAATTTTACCCTTAATGAGTTCTTTTGCTTCTATTTGACGATCCTTATTTTGTTTCTAGTACTACCTAGCTCCGTTCAATCTAAAATTTTAACCATATTTTATTCAATATATTTTAAGGTCCCTCGTAAATTTTTAGCTTAATCTGATGGTCGAATTGAAAATTACGTCCAATAACGTAAAACTGGTCAAATTGTGATTTTTCATCAAATTTCTGAATTTCTATAAAAATTATGAAATTTTAACCCAAGCTAAGGCATCATATTAGAAGGCTCCATATAAATTTTTATAATTTTCTGATAACCCGATTGAGAGTTATGAATTTTTAAGTTTTGCATAAAACTAGTCAATTTGTGATTTTTCACCCAGAGGGTTTACACAATGGGTCCGACGTCGGCCCATGTGTCTACGAGGTCCGTCTCGACCCAATTCCTTATGGGTCATGTCTCAACCCATGCTTCTGTTGGGGTTGGTCTTGACCCACTTCCTTGTGGGTCCGGTCTCTCCTAAGCTTCCTTTGTGGTGGGCCAGGACCTAGTTTCTCATGGGTCCGGTTGCTGCCTATTTTCTTTTGGGTTAGTCTTGACCCAATTCCTTCGGGGCCCCGTTGCAGCCTAGTTGCCTTTGGGGGCCAGCCTTGACCTAATTCTTTTTTTTTTTTTTTATCAAATGTAAGAATATATTAAGATCAAAGGTAACAAAGCCAGAAAAGTAGCAAACAGAAAATGTATATACAGAGATGAGGGTAACCAGTACCCTAAAACTAAAATGGGAACATGCTCCCATTGAAAAGAAACATAAAACAAACATCCCTAATTCCAGAAGTAGCCACACATAGAACAAACATGAGGGACTTAACCAGCCAATCCAATGCACTGCCAGGCAAGTCAATCTACTGCCAGCAGAGCCAAAACAAGCAGCCGAAATCCAACAAAAACATCCAGCTGCTCCTCTCCCATGCCGAACCAAGTCAACAACATGTAGCCATCATAATTCAACAAACCACAGCAGCAAAGAACTCAGCCCCAAGGGCCCATCAAAAACCCCCCATTAAATAAGGACCAGCTAACTACGCGAAGCCAGCAGAGGATAGACCATGCAGGGGCAAGATAAACATGCATTCACATTAAACTACCCCAACCAATCCAATCAGAATGCAACATTATAAGCCAGGGGATTTTTTTCATGAAAATACAATATAGTGTAAAATAGAATCTGAAATTTTCTGAAAACAGCCTCAACCAATTTGCTAGTGTTGTAAAAAATTCTCCTGTTTCTTTCCTCCCAGATCAAATACACAAGAACAACAAGAGATACTCTTCTCATTTTTAGTTGTAGCCCTTTTTTGGTGTGTTGTAAAACCTGGGTAGCTCTGCTTAAGGAAGGCATATTGTGATGAATCTTGAGCCAGAGTCTGGTCTTTCTCCAAAGAGAAGACGACCAGTCACAATTGAAGAAGAGGTGAGCATGAGACTCATCAGCATTCTGACATAGAGGGCATATAGGATCAGGGAAGAGAAACTGGAGACGATCTCTCGTTTGCAGCTTGCCCAGCATTGCCAGCCATAGGGAGAAACTATGTCTTGGAAGGGACCACTACTCCCAAACTACATTTGCCCAGTTGACAGGCTCAGCTTTATGTCTGAAAAAATCATATGCATTGGCTGTAAAAGGACATTGATCTGAGTACCAGCTTGAGAGCAGTTGTTGCAATTGAGCTACCCCTCCACAAAGGCTTAGCATTCTGTTACGAAGGTAGAAGATTGACTTAAACAGAGGAGAGTCAGTTTTCTTGGCATCCAAGGACCAAATGGAGGCGTGGGCTATGTAGTAATGGCATACCCATCTAATCCAGAGGGAATATGCCTTCAAGTGAATATTCCAAAGATGCTTTGCAAAGAAACTGTCATTTCTAGCTTTGATATCATGAATCCCCAGACCCCCTTCATCTTTTAGCAGACACACCTGTTTCCAAGCTACAAGAGCCGATTTACTTCTAATTATAGTGCCAATCCATAAAAAGTTCCTGCACAAACTAGTAATCTTGCTGATAACAATAGCTGGGATAGGGAAGATACTAATCCAAAACTACACCATGCCATGCAGGACAAACTTAATTAACTCCAGCCGACCTGCATAAGAGAGGTACTTTCCCATCCAATTTTGAATAGCAGATTCTAACCTGTGGATGAGAGGGGAGAATTGGCTGGCAAGAAGCCTGTGGGGGCTGAGAGGGACACTGAGGTACTTAAAGGGAAAGCTTCCTTTAGTGAACTGGGAGAGGCTAAGAATGGCCTGCTTCATATCCTCCGATACACCAGCAAAGAAGATAGAGGATTTGGATGCATTAATTACAAGGCCAGAAGACTCCTCAAAAATTGTAAGCTGCTAGAGGAGGATGTTAACAGAGGTCATGTCACAACGGCAAAGTAGGAGAATGTCATCAGCAAAACCAAGATGACTGATTCCCAAAGCTTGACATTTGGGATGGAAATTGAAACCCGAAAGCTGGGTGGTGCTTTTTAGAAGTCTAGAGAGGTACTCCATGCAGATAATGAAGAGATAGGAAGACAATGGATCTCCTTGCCGAACACCACACTTGCCTTGGAATAACCCAAATAGATTGCCATTGACGCAAATAGAGAAAGAGGCAGTCTCCACACATTTCATAACCAGATGAACGAACCTAGCAGGGAACCCCAAAAGGTGGAGGAGATCGCGAAGAAATGACCATTGAACTGTATCAAAAGCATTCCTGAAGTCAATCTGGTTATGGCCCCTCAAGAATTAGGTCAAGGCCTGGTCGTGGCCCAAAATCCTATTGGGGCCGGTCTTGACCCATTTTCTCATGGGTCAGGATTCAGCCCAGCTCCTTTATGGGCCCGTCTTGGCCCAAATTCATTTAGGCCCAAACCCAACCATTTTTATACATATAATATTTTATTTTTTAATATGATTAAAAAATATAAAAATTGCAAAAAAAAAAAATCGTTTTCCAAAAATTAGTGATTTTCTTGCTTATTTTATGCCTTTTTTATTAACATTGGTTTGTATTTTTATACCGTAAAAATACAAATCCGATGTTAAAAATATCCTATTTTTTTTCAAAATATTGCAAAAAAGAATTAAAAAACAAAAATATTTTGTTTCAAGCATACAACCAAGTTCCTTAATCACAAAAATATCTTAACATGCATTTTTGGCTTTAATAACAAGTTTATTAAAGTCATGAGAACTAGGCCAATATTTCAAAAATTTCAAAAAAATTATTTGTTTTTCTTTTAATATCTGGGATTACAAATTTATATGTAAAATGTATTCCTAATATTAAAAGAGAAGTTTCTTTTATAGACTTTAGAACAATTATGTTTTTACTCGATAAGATAATGCATCTTATTACCGAGGAGGACTTTTCTTAAAACATAAACAGACCAACAATTAGAAAATACAATAAGACCTTAGTTTTATCAGACAATTAAACAATGCAGCTTATCTTAGGTAAGACGTATTTAGGGTGTTAATACATTTCCTTTATGCAACTAGTCCCCGTGCCCAATCTCTGAGACTAGTTAGGGTATCTAGTGACTAAAATACAAGGTGTCGACTCTTATTCCCACTTTCCACATATAAAAGACAAGGATACCTTATCTTCCCCATTTTCCTGAACAACCCCAAAACCGTTTAAAATAAAACAAAATCCAAATCAAGCTCTTTTGAATCAACCTGCCAAGATATTATACCTATGATTTGGTGGTTGATATAAATTGAATGAATACCTAATAATTATAATCTATTATTCCGTCTCATAGTTTGTTTACGTCAAGTCAACTTATTTTGGCTTTTATAAAAGTCAGGTCTCAATTTTGGTATATAATTAATTATACGTGATAAAAATTAAATTAAAATATTTCTGATAGGATTATCCACAAAGTAATAACTAAATATATGAGGTTTAGCTACCTCTTCCATTATCCTCTTAAATTTTTTTCCTTTTAAATATTATACACATAAATAGATATGGAGCAGATTCGCCGGGCTGCTGGAGCTTCTTACGAACATCTGTCCGAAAATAACAAGAAACTGGCCAGGAAAACTTTCAAAGCCATGGATAAGAACGGAGACGGGCAAATTAGCCTACTTGAATACGTGGACTGATTAGTACTTAAAAGTGCATACTTATCAAGGTTTTATATCATCATTTTGCACTTAAAGTATCAATAACTCCTTAACTAAACATGTTTTATAATAACAAGTCTAATACTATAAAATACCCTAATATATGGTAAATGTTCATCTTAAATGCAGGTCTATCACATAAATCAAAGTATTGATTGATGAATTCAACTACTGAAATTTGTGAAGATAAAGAGAGGGTGAAACTTGAAAAAGAGATGTTGGTGCAGTCCAAACTGGAACACTGTTCGGTAATTGGGTCATATCTCGAGTTCTAGATGTCCAAATGACCTCAAATTTTTACACAAATTCAGTAAGACATATCTTGAGTGTTCATACACTATTCAGTGTTCAGCCCATATCTTGAGTTCTAGAAGTCCAAATGACCTCATCTTTTTTTTCCTGGAAAGCTAAGAGAATTTCCTAGAAATTTCATTTGGACATCTGGACCCAGTCAATCTCAAATACTCATAAGTGTAGGTAATACCATACGGTTGGGCTATGAGAGTGCTAAGCATTTGTTGTACCAAATATTATACAACACAAATCTAGATTAACCATTTAACAAGCAAGGTATTAAGAATTAGTAAGATAAAAAGATAAGACATGTTAATATTAAACATTAAGGTTCATGTTGAGTTTACACCATACTTGTTCTTACACCATTAGTGTAACCTTTTCACCTTGACATAATAAACTTAGCCAAACATAATGAAGAAGAGAAACATAAATAAATAAAACAAGAACATAAATAAGATACAAGTTAACTAAGGAAAGGAAAGGAAATGAAAAGCATAAACAAGATATTAATGAAAGCAAAACTTAAGAATTACAAAAAAAAAATATAAAGAGAGAAATAAAGAGCATGAACTTGATCTGAACAACCAAGCCGCTAATAAATATCTCTTTTATTAACAGTGATAATAATAATAACAATAAAAAGAAGAGGAGGAAGAAATTAATGAGAACTTTGAGATGGAAGATTAATGTAAGGATTAAACAATGATAAAGAAAAATGTCAAGGTTAGAGGATCCACCAATGGTATTTCAAACAAGTATAGTATAAACTCTTATTACTCAATTTGGAAACCACACACGAAGGAGGTTCCAGTCGGATGATTTGTCATTAATAGGTCATTATAAATTATTAACATGATCATATTAATTATCTTATTTACATAACACCAAACTTTTAAATATTATCAGGAATTCATGATGTTAACTGATGTTAACAACATGGACCATCTCAAGAAAAACAAAGCCACAGATTTCATTCATCAGAGCATCTTGAGGGCGCTGGACAAGGACGACAATGGAAGCTTGGATTTTGGGGAAGCAATCGTCTTGTTCTACCTCATGCAGAGTGGAAGAGCTCTATTTTGCAAGTCTTGTAATACATTCTTGGCAGAAGCATACTTCAATTGCTCTCAATGTTTCTTCAATGATGATTCAGCTGGTAGCACCAATGAAATTTGTTGTTCTTGTTATGGTGGTAAAAATTTCACACACCACGGTGATGCCATCTTCTGCAATAACTATACTTTACCACGTCAAAGCAGGATCGTGATACAAGAGGCCCCCATAAAGGTAATTAATTTTAGAAACTAAAACAATATAATTATTTCTTTACTATAATTAATTAATACCGACAAAGAACATCCGTCGGCGATATGGTTGGTATATACCGATGGAATAAGTCCATTGGTATATACCGACCGTATCGCTGATGGACTATACAGTTTTTTTAGAAAGTTGCAACGATGTGATGACGTGAATTTTTTTCAGACGCTTTTACTGATGGAATTACCAAGGGATTCAAACCGGGATCTCCGTACAGTGACGTGACACTTCCACTAGCAGACTCACCATTATAAAAGCCGATGGGAACTGTTCGTCGATGATTCCATTGGTAAAAGCCATTATATACCCACTCTACCGACACTCTCTTCCTCTATTTCTCGTTCTTCTTCCCCATCCCACCTCTCCCCTCCCAAATTGTAGCCAACCACCCATCCCAACTCTCCCCTCTTCTAAACACAAGCACTCAAGTTTCTTATACTTTTATACGTGGTCACAACATTCATTCTTGTGGATTTTATTATTTTTTGTAAGTAAATCTATCCTTTTTAGTTTTAACATTTAAATGTGAATTTTATTGTTTTTTTAGTATATGTATTTTGTTAATGTATGTACTTGTTTAATTGTTATTTGTCAAAGAAACTTGTAGTATAAATGTATAATTTTGTAGTTGTTATAGTTTGTTTTAGATTTTGTCAAATTATATTTGTTTGTAAATTATTGAAACTTTGTTTGAATTACACTGAATTACATGATGTTGTGATGAAATAAATAATAGCTTGTTTAACGGGTCTGTTTTAATTGTTATCAATTCTATTGCAAAGTTGTGATTTCTAAAAATTTATATATGTATAAATTTGTATGGACGTTGATAGTTGATAGTTGATAATGAATATTTAACATAAGTGTTTTTTTAGTTTGTTGGATAATGTTGGGGAAAACCAATATTTTTGTTATGTTAATTTACGTAACGTAGTTAATTAATACATGTTGTCGTTATAATTTTATAGAGGTTCGATAGAAGTCATGGATGATCGTTCATGGATGTATCGGGACTCACCCCAAGGATTGCGGATGATGGATTATTGTAACGGGTTTCAGGGTTTTATTAATTTCACAACATCTATCTCGAGGAATTTTACTAATGGCGGTATTAGATGTCCATGCAGGAAGTGTAAAAATTTAAAGTTTTTGCATCAAGATGTTGTAACGATACATCTTCTAACCAAAGGGTTCATGGAGGATTACCTGTATTGGTATGCACATGGAGAATTATTTGTTCCTAATGAGAGCATGGTAGAAAGGGCGGTTGGGTCAACTTCTAGTGCTAGCAACATGCATGAAGTTGGAAATGAGAACAATAATCCTTACAGGAATATGGTTATGGATGCAATGAGAATGAGTGAAAGTAATGTCAGTGAATGTCCAATCGTAGAAGAAGAACCTAATGCAGATGCAACAAGGTTTTTTGATTTATTAAAAGATTCTGACTAACCATTATGGGATGGCTGCACGAACCACAGTAAATCGATTGTAGCACAGGTGTTCGCCATCAAGTTAGATCACGGGTTGAGTGAGGTCGGTTATGCCAAGATTATCGAATGGGCGAGAAACATTTTACTTGAAGGGAACAGGCTGAAAGAGAACTTCTATGCTGCCAAGTCCATGATGAAACCCCTCGGTTTAGGATACCAGAAAATTGATATGTGCCCTAACTTCTACATGTTATACTACCTTGAAAATACTAAGCTGACCGAGCGCATGACATGTGGGCATTCTCATTACAAACCCAGAACTGGCAGAGGAAAGACTCGTGGCATATAAAAAACTTAGATACTTTCCAATCACACCTAGACTGCAAAGGTTATTCATGTCACCAAGGACCGCTGAGCACATGACATGGCACCAATCACATCATGCGGTTGATAGAGTGATAGTGCATCCTTTTGACGGCGAAGCATAGAAACACTTTAACAGTGTGCATCCTCACTTTTCAGCTGAATCAAGGAACATGCATCTTAGGTTGTGTATAGACGGATTCAACCTATTCAGGTCATTTGCCGCTCCCTATTCTTGTTGGTCGGTCATACTGACGGTTTATAACTTGCCACTAGGGATGTGTATGAGGCCAGAGTTCATGTTTTTATCTATGGTCATACCAGGTCCGAGCAATCTTGGGCGGAATATAGATGTTTGTCTTCTACCGTTGATTGATGAGTTGACGTAGTTGTGGTCCTCTGGAGCTTTGACTTATGATATCTCGAGGAAACATAATTTTGTTATGAGAATGGCTTTGATATGGACTATCAATGATTTCCCAGCTTATGGAATGGTTTCTAGTTGGAGCACGCATGGAAAACTAGCATGTCCATACTGTATGGAGAACAACAAGGCATTCATGCTAACAAACAAGGGTAAAGCTTCTTTTTTTACTGTCATTGTTTTTCTTGGCATCGAATCACAGGTACAAAAAAAACAAAAAGGATTTCTTTGTTGGAAGAGTTGAAAAGGATGTTGCACCCCTGCGTCTTTCTGGTGAAGAATTGCATGATGTTGTGTTAGAGTACTGTGACATTCTGTTTGGTCTCCAATCAGGTAAGCATAAGTTTCCTGGTTATGGTTTGACCCATAATTGGGTGAAGCGAAGTATCTTTTAGGAGCTTCCTTATTGGAAGACCAATCTTCTCCGCCATAACCTTGACGTCATGCACATTGAAAAGAACGTGTTTGAGAACATTTTCAACACCGTCATGGAAGTGAAGGGGAAGACAAGGGACAACATCAAGGCTAGATTGGATGTAGTGTTGTTCTGTAACCGTAAAAATATGGAGTTGGTTTGTGATGGGTCACGGGTCGCAAAACCAAGAGCAAGCTTCGTGTTAGAGAAAAACACACAACTACTAGTCTACAAATGGCTTAAGAGTCTGCGTTTCCTCGATGGACATGCCTCGAACATATCAAGGCTAGTTAATATGAAGGAATGCAGATTATTTGGAATGAAGAGTCATGACTGCCATGTGTTTATGCAAACACTCATCCCATTAGTTTTTCATGATTTGTTGCCAAAGGGGATATGTGATGCACTCACGGAGATCAGTCATTTCTTTAGAGATATATCCTCCAGCAAGTTGAATGTTGATCACATTGAAAGGCTTGAAACGAATATCGTGGAGACAATATGCAAACTTGAGATGATATTACCTCCATCATTTTTTGACTCAATGGAGCATCTACCTATACATTTACCGTTTGAGGTAAAAGTTGGAGGATCAGTCCAGTACATATGGATGTATCCATTCGAGAGGTTAGATATTACAGTTGCTATGTAATTTATAATTAAACATTTCTTATTTTTTTTAATTGATAATTTTTTATTAATTCTATATATGTAGGTACTTGTTCAATCTTAAAAAAAAAGGTTAAGAACAAGGCGCATGTTGAGGCATGAATATGTGAGGCCTATATTGTTGAGGAGATCTCAACATTTATCTCATACTATTTCGAGCCTCATTTGAGAACGAGGATCAATCATGTTCCACGGCATGAAGATGGTGGTGAAGTGCCTTAAAGTGGAAACTTGTCAATATTCTCCAATCTTGGATGACCCATACCTAAAAATGCCTTGATGGGAAGATATTTGTCTGAAATAGAGTTCAGACAAGCACACAATTATGTCTTATTTAACTGCGATGAGTTGAGACCTTTTATTAAGTAAGTAGATGTTCGACTTAAACTTTATCAAGAGTGTACTATTTACATATTATGATACCATAAACTCATATAATTTGGAACAACCTTACAGGTAACATTGACGATACTTACTATTCAACAACTCATAGTTGATCGAATTCCAGATCTTTCAATTACAAGATGAACAATTTGCCACGTGATTTAGAACACATGTAAGTTCTATCAAAAACTCATTATCTCTTGCAATGTAATTAACTGCACGTCAATATTATAGAATATCTGTTTATTGATTATTGTTGTATTTGATATACAAGGTTTATCAAATGGGAGGTAGTGCTGCTATTTCACTATCTTTACTAAGCCTGGGCCCTAAAAGAAAAGTCAAGTGTTATAACGGGTATTTTATCAATTGATATGTCTTTCAGACTGAAGAATACGGGCATGGAAGAAAGACATACAACAATGGTGTTTGTATTAAGGGATCGACTTATAGTGAGTTTGGAGTTGACTACTACATTGGAAGAGGTCATTGAATTGAAATATCATAGCGAGAAAAATAGAGTGTTTTTATTCAAATGCTATTGGTATGACACAACTGACAAAGGAATCAGAGTAGATCCTCACTATTATCTCGTTGAAATCAACTCAAAAGCTAGACACCGCAATGTAAATGATGTCTTTGTTTTTGCAAAGCAATGCCAACAAGTTTATTACACATACACCCCTTCATTTAGAAAGGACTGATCAAGAGTTGATTGGTTATCCATTTTAAAAACCAAACACAGGGGTTGTGTTGAGGTTGTTTAGGATGAGAACGAAGACATAATTGGGATAGATGAAGTCTTTCAAGCTAGAGA
Source organism: Populus alba (assembly GCF_005239225.2). Taxonomy (NCBI): domain Eukaryota; kingdom Viridiplantae; phylum Streptophyta; class Magnoliopsida; order Malpighiales; family Salicaceae; genus Populus; species Populus alba. The sequence goes on from NC_133302.1 coordinate 8,475,551, forward strand.
GGTTGTTGAACCATACCGAGTTGCTCCTTCGATTGACTTATAAGAAAATTTGAATTTTTGTGTTTTCGACGATAGTCTTGTTGATGTTGACTCAGAGGAGTTGAATGCTGTTTTGAGCTTTAGTGGACTACAGAATGTTGATGAAGAAGATGATAACCACATTGAAGAGTGCGATGAAGCTGATAACAATTCAATTAAGGACGAAGACAAAAATTCTGACTAAATATGTTGTAAAGCCTTATTTTTATAATGTAAGGTTATGATTGAGGACGAATATGAAAATTCTGACTAAATATACAAGTATGTGTTTTCAGCTAGCAAGTCTAGGTACTCCATTGCTTCATTAAGGTCTTTATCTTCAAAAGTTTCATTGCATATTAATTCAACTATTTGTCTATCTCTAGGTGTTAACCCTTCATAAAAATGTGAAACCAATCTCCATGTTTCAAAACCATGATGAGAGAAAGTATTAAACAAGTTTTGATACCTATCCCAACATTGGTAAAATGTTTCTCTTGGTTTTTGAGTGAAAGTAATGATTTGTCTTTTGAAAGAGTTTGTTCTGTGAGATGGAAAAAACTTTTTTAAAAATTGTTGTTGCATTGCATCCCAAGCATGAATAGATCCTGGTCTCAAATTTTGTAGCCATATTTTATCTTTATCTTTTAATGAAAAAAGAAAAAGCTTTAATCTGATGGTGTTCATGCCATAATTTAAGTCATTATAGGTGTTACAGACCTCCTCAAATTCTCTTAAATGCAAGTATGGATTTTCTAGATCTAAGCCATGAAAAGAAGGTAAAAGTTGAATAATACCTAGCTTAAAATTAAAATGAGATGCATTAGGGGGGAACATTATGCATGAGGGTGCACTTGTTCTTATGGGATTCATGTGGTTTCTAAGTGTTCTAACTCGATTATTCTCATTATGAAGCGACTGGTTATCTTCTTCGACCATATTTTCTGAAAATGATGAGGATACCCTATAAAGTCTACCACTTAATGTACCTGACCAAACTCTCATGCAAGTGTTGAAAGAAGAACAAAAAAAAGAAGAAAAAGAAGAAACAAAGATTAGAAAAACAAATAAAAGTGAAAAGAAAAGAAAAGAAAAGAAAATATATAATTTATACAATAACTTACATCCCCAGCAACAGCGCCAAAAACTTGACACGATCAAAGAGTTGATGTATTATCCCAAGTGCAGGAGTGTCGAAGTAATAAATAATCCGGCAAGACCGAGGTCGAACCATAGGGAGGTTAACTATATAAATTATAAATAATAATAATGATGATGATGATGATGATGATGATGAGTTAAAGAGGACTTTGAAATGTAAGATTAATGTGAAGATTAAACAATGATAAAATAATTATCAAGGTTAGAGGATCCACTAACGATATTTCAAACAAGTATAGTATAAACTCTTTTTATTACTTAACTGGAAACCACACACAAAGGAGGTTCCAATCAAATTATAAATGGTTAACATGATTACATTAGTTATCTTATACGAATAATGTTAATACTTGTAAATGTTGTCAAGTATTCATGATTATAACTTATGTTAACAACAAATCAAGTTCCTTTCATAGCAAATGTGTCGGTTATACCATATGGTTGAGCTATGAAAGTGCCAAGTATTTATTGTATCAAAGGTTATGCAACATAAATCTAGATTAACCATTTAACAAGCAAAGTATTAAAAGTGAACAAGATAACAAATACAAAACATGTTAGTATCAAACATTAAAGTCCATGTTAAGTTTATACTATATTTATTCTTACACCATTAGTGTAACCTTTTCACCTTGATATAATAAACTTAGCTGAACATAATGAAAGAGAGAAACATAAATAAATAAGAGGAGAACATAAATAAGATATAAGTTAACTAAATAAAGGAAAGGAAAGGAAATGAAAAGCATAAATAAGAGATTAATATAACATAAAATGAAACTTGAACATCACAAAATATAAAGAAAGAGAGTAAGAGCAAGATCTTGATCTGAACACCAAGATGCCTAAATGCATGGCAAATGCCTCTTTTTATAGGCTAAAATTCGAAATTATTGATTTGATGACTAATTGTTGAGTGGGTGACCACCTCTTGACTTGGTGACTTTCCTTATCTTCTTGTCTGAACAAAATGTCATTGCTAACATCATAATTTGAATAGATTATCATAATGAAAGTTCTAGGAAATTATCTAATCTTTCCAACAAAAAAAGAATCAGTGCATTTTGACTTCTAGAACTCGAGATCTGGGCTGAACACTGAACAGTGTCTAGGCTGCATGAAAGATTTTAACTTCTTTTTTGTTGCTAAGATTTGGACTTCCAAACAACATAATTGAGTCTTGGACTCCCATGAATGTTTTAGGCCTATGTCTTAGCTTTCTAGCCATATAAACCAAATTGAAATCCAAGATCCACAACTCCAGATATGACCCAATGACTGAATAGTGTTTCAGTTTGGACTGAACCAACATCTTTTTTCTAAGCTTAACCCTCTCTTTGTCTTCTCAATTTCAGTAGTTAAACTCATCAATCAATCATTTGATTTATGTGATAGGCCTACATTTAAGATGGACATTTACCATAAATTAGAGGTATCTTATAGTATCAGACTTGTTATTATAAAATATGCTTTAGTTAAGGAGTTATTGCCACTTTAAGTGCAAAATAATGATATAAAACCTTTATAAAAATGCACTTTTACATACTAATCACTATTCGAGTAGACTAGTAAGCCTTGCGACTTCTTCTCTAAGACTTTCTTACTCTTTTCGATGTTGGGCTTTCAACTGGGATTTTTCTTCATTTTCCATTTGTCTTTTTAGTAGTTACGTGTTATAGGCTCGTTTCAAGGGGGAGCTATATTTCAACATGTTAGATGAAAATTATGCAATCATACACAAGTGAAAACGATATCAACAAGGAAAATGTAGATTCAATGTGGACTCGCCTTTCAAGAGGCGATAACAACCATTATTCATGGATTTTAAGAACTCGATGTTGTCATCATGCTAATGAGGAGATCCTTGTCCAATCTTGCCTAAGTTTGAGCTTTTGATAAGCCTTTCAGCTTTCAATTCAAATCAGTCCCTTTTGTTAACTATAACAACTCTGACTCTTATATCTTACGTGATGACCATTTACCACCCAATGGTCTTGGAATTCAAGATGTCACATGTCAGGCTTTCCATAGTGAGATTATAGAGGGTACAACCTGGTAGGTAAGTATAATCAAGGGGGTAGGTTATTATCTAGTCTTAAAGAGTCTCTCGCATGCTCAGTGATTGTCCTTGAAAGGTTGATATAAGGCCTATAAGGAGTGTGAAGATAGAGACCCTCACTAATATCAAATCGGTATACCAACCACTTCTAAGTAAGCAATCAAGCGAGAATTGGATGGTTTCACTAGTCTTACCCAAGATAAAGTCATTGGGGTATCATTACTTCCCCACCTATCCCAAGTTTTATAGTGCGTGCTTTTAAAGTGATGCATGATAATAAGGATGCGTGCTAAAACAGTAAAAAGGGATAACCACATAAAAAAAATATAACAAACATTTTTTTTAGCAATTAACAAACAAAAGGCAAAGCTTAATCCTAGAAGTCTGCAGTGGAGTTGCCATTTTATTGCACCCACTATCGTGACGACCTTTAAAAATTAGCAGTTAAGAAGAAGAACAGACATCTGACATCTTGTTCTTAGAAGGGAAAAGTCTTGTTTCCGGAGTTGCCACCTAGTATTATGGTCACTATGAATCCTAATTGGTTAATAGAGATTCTATGGTTTGGGACTAGTTACGCAAAAAGAAAGATAATATCACCTCTTAGGCGTTCTACCTTAGGTAGGCTGCATTGTTGGTTTTGTCTTAAATTTCTAAGGGTTTGTTGTATTATGCTTTTCATGGTTTGCCTATGATATTCCTAACTCTAGGGTCAGTAAATATTATAATACAAATATTTCCAACTCTGTTGTATGTAAATATTAAATAACCCAAAAATTATGGTATTCTTGACTATGGTACCAGTGAATAAATCAGTAAAATATGGATTGAAAAAAAGCTATTTTTTTTCTTTGAAAAAAAAAGACAGACATGCATTGAATATCAGATTTGCATTTCTCTGTAAAAGTCTACGAACTAAATATACAGTAAAGTCAACAAAAATAGTGTGAAGGACCTATAAATAAATCAAAAGGTGTCCTCGAATTTTTTTAGAATTTTTTGATATCTAAAAAGGCTCGTTTGGCTAGATTTATAAATAAAAAGAAGTGAAATAAGGGGGAAAGGCATACGATGTGTTTTGTCAAACACACCTTTAGCCCAAAGGAAATTGGGCCAACTAGGCCTAAGGCTAAAAACCAACCCGGTCTCAAATATTTTTTTAGGCTAGATATAGCTTAGTCGTACAAGCTAGGTTAGACCCAGCAGACCTGACCTAGTCACTAGTCTAACCTAGTGGCTAAGCTGCCAAAGTGAGCACGCGTGAAGCACTTCACACACACTCGGCATAGTGAGAAGGTAATTAAAATTGTAAGCGTGGGAAGAAAAGAAGAGAAACTTACCTGGTTTGCTACACTTGAAGACGAAGATGAAGTTGAGGGTGATTAGTGCACTGGTTGGGCAACACTTCTTTCTTCCCTTCTGCTTCTGTTTTCGTTTCTTTTTTTTTTTTTGTTCGTTGGCTCTCTCTATATGGTCTCCCTCCTTTATTTTTTATTGTCTTCCCCCCTATGATAATTGGATGACAAATAATGTTAGTTAAGATTACTAACATCGGCATGTTTACTCTATGTTAAGGGAAAAAGATAAGTTATTAACTATTACAGATTGAGAATACTTAATAATATCAATGGGTCGTATTGGTATCGGCAACCATTTCTAGTGTGATTAGATACTCTGGGTAAACAGGCTAATGATGTCAAGGGTTCTTGACATCAACAACTTTGATGGTAAACCAAATGTGGATAAAAATTGATTCACTATTATGGGTTGGAATAGGTAATGATATCAATCGATTGTATTGATATCATCACTTGAATGGAATTGATTAGTCTAACCTAATATTGAGAAACTAATGATACTAATAGGATTTATTAGTGTCAGCATTTACCTTTTAGAAAATGAGAGAGAAAGTATAGATTAGTTATTCTAAAAAAATGGGATAAGCTAATGATACCAAAAGAGGAATATCTTGGTATCATGTGAGAATTGATTCATAATGAGATGTTGTTCAAAACCATTGAGTTGTGTTGAGATTTCCAAGATAAAATTATTCTCGACAAGTGAGTTAGGATATTAGATGGATATTAGTAATATATGAAAAATATATGTTGTAAAAAAGGTTTATGCCTAATTTTATGTATCAAAAGAAATGCCATGAAATTATTACATGATACTGTTATTACTTGTTACTACCTACATGTTAATTTATGTTTTCAGGTCCATCGAGTTCATGCTAGGGGTGATCTTAATTTAGTTACCTTTTATTTTTGGCTATGATTATTTGTAAATTAAAAGACTTATCTCCTAAACTTGGATTATGACTTTAATATGATGTTTGTAATTCTAAGTACCTATTTAACCATGTATGTTTATATATAGTTCAAAATGAATCATTCACTTGAATTACATTACATGATGTTATTATGCAAGATATAGTTTATATAATTGTCATAACTCATTTTTGGGTTACTCCCCAAATTTATTTTTCTCTTTAAATAAAAAAAACAAAATATTATCATTTTTAACGGCACTGTGCTCCTTCTTCCCTGCAACGCCCCTTTCCCTCTCTCTCTCAAAGACCCAAAACTGACACGACCCATACCCATTTACTTGCCAAAGACAAAAAAGCAGAGGAGACAAGCTCCGTAGCGGCACCTAGAATGATTGCCCAGTGGTCGCCAAGCCACCCTACCCATTCAACACATTTGGACTGGGTAGGGGTGGCTCTCTCCCCTGGCCTCTTATAAATACAAGAGAGGGACAAACAAAAAAATAGGGGGGGGGCGAGAATTGCTTGAGTTACCATGTAAACCCCTGGTTATAATTTTTCTAGGTTATTAAATTATGAGAAATTTAACCAATAGTAAAATGGGTTAAATCAAATTAAAGAAACCTAAATCAAGAAATGGGTTCTCCTTTCTCATAGAACTTGTAGCCTCTTATCTTAGCTTTCCAACCAAACCAATCTCGCCTAAAATGGAGCTCTATAACTCTAGATCTAGTTAAAAATCTGAGGAGAGGTCGGACAGTAATAGTTCAATATCAACATAGAAACAGTTGGACAATAACAATCCAATGTTTATTGATGAGCAATTTTTACTATCTTAGAGGCATAACTGGATTCTTCTTTTTTTTTCATAAAACTTGTAGCCTCATGTCTTAGCTTTCCAACGAGACCAATCTAGTTTGAAATAGAGTTCTATAACTCTAGTTATAGTCGAAAATTTGAGGAGAGGTCAAACAGTAATAGTTCAATATCAAGACATTAATAGTTGGACAATAATAGTCCAATGTTTGTTGATGAGCAATTTTGACTATCTTAAAGGCATAAATGGGTTCTCCTTTCTTCATAGAACTTGTAGCCTCATGTCATATCTTTCCAACGAGACCAATTTTACCTGAAATGGAGTTCTATAACTCTAGATCTAGTTAAAAATTTAAGGAGAGGTCGGATAGTAATAATTCAATATCAAGACAGTAACAGTTGAACAATAACAGTCCAATATTTATTGATAAGCAATTTTGACTATCTTAAAGGCAAAACTAGGTTCTCCTTTATCATAGAACTTGCAGCCTCATGTCTTAGCTTTCCAACGAGACCAATCTCGCCTGAAATGGAGTTCTATAACTCTAGATATATTTAACAATCTAAGGAGAGGTCGGGCAGTAATGGTTGGACAGTAATAGTCCAATGTTTGTTGATGGAAAATTTTGACTATCTTAGAGGCGGAACTGGGTTCTCCTTTCTTATAGTACTTGTAACACCATGTCTTATCTTTCCAACGAGACCAATCTCGCCTAAAATGGAGTTCTATAACTCTAGATATAGTTAAAAATCTGAGGAGAGGTTGGACAGTAATAGTTCAATATCAAGACAGTAATGGTTGGATAGTAACAGTCCAATGTTTGTTGATGAGCAATTTTGACTATCTTAGAGGCAGAACTAAGGTCTCCTTTCTCATAAAACTTGTAGCCTCATGTCTTAGATTTCCAATGAGACCAATCTCGCCTAAAATGGAGTTCTATAACTCTAGATATAGTTAAAAATTTGAGGAGAGGTCGGACTATAACAGTTCAATGTCAAACAGTAACGGTTGGCAATAACAGTCCAATGTCTAGATAGTAATAGTTCAAATATAAAGAAAGGAATGATAAATATGGTTGGATAAAGGATGACAACATTAATAGGTGTGATGAGAAAAACATAAAGTATAAAGAAAGAAATGAGTGAAAGAAAGATCTATTAGTTGTTAATATGATTATTATAAAACATATCTTTGAATGAGGAAAATTTATGAGATGAGCCTGTGATTGCAGGAGGGACCACCAGTGCAGTGCAACAGCAGCAACATAGGAGCACGAGTAGAGCTTCTACTGCAGGTAGGTGACTTTCACCTTCCTTTTTAATAACGTTCAATAATGAAATACCTTATCATGAATGTTATCGTATTGTGTTAATTCAGATATCAGATTGTCAAATGCTTAAATGTTGATAAATGGTTGATTAGCTTCAGCAAATGGTATCTGAAGAGATGACCTTGAACAATGAAATACCTTATCATGAATGTTACCGTATTGTGTTAATTCAGATATCAAATTGTGAAATGCTTAAATGTTGACAAATGGTTGATTAGCTTCAGCTAATGGCATCTGAAGAGATGACCTTGAACAATGAAATACCTTATCATGAATGTTACCGTATTGTGTTAATTCAGATATCATATTGCCAAATGCTTAAATGTTGACAAGTGGATGATTAGCTTTGGCTAAGGGCATCCGAATGGATGGCCGAGATAAACGCTTGATTAGCTTCGACTAATGGCATCCGAATGGATGACCAGGACAAATGATTGATTAGCTTCGGCTAATGGCATCCGAAGGGATGACCGAGACAAATGCTTGATTAGCTTCGGCTAATGGCATCCGAATGGATGACCGGGACAAACAATTGATTAGCTTCGGATAATGGCATCCGAAGGGATGACTTGGATAAACGATTGATTAATTTTGGATGATGGCATTCGAAGTGGATGGCCGGGGTGAGTGAACAATTAACCTCGGCAAATGCCTTAAGAGGATTGCCAGAATTAAGATTGTGACTGATTGCAAGAATTGGTGCATCTATATGTACTACAAGTTTTTGATACTAGAAACATGAAGGAACTACAAGTGTTGCGTTTCAAACATGAGACAATGCTAATGTTTCATTAAACTGCCTGACCGTTTCTTATCATTATTAGTATTAAGTAATTCCATTCTTGTAAATGTTTTTGTAATACAGTAGGGACATCGCACCAACAAGGTGCTTAGGAAACCCAATACACGGGAACCTACTTTTGCAAGGAATCATGTAGTTGCATTCTAAATCATGATGTATTTTGTATAAATCAATGTACTGAATGTAGTACTATTATTAGATCCTTTTTGTTTAAATTCGTGATGACTACTTGTAGGATAGTATACAAACTCATGTCTATGTATGTATATTTTTAATATGAACTTCTAATTATACAAACATAATATTATGTGTTTATGTAAGAATCACTTTTAAATGAAATGTTGATTGTTGTTGATGTATGGATTGTATCTTGATGATGTAAGGGAACATGTTTGCCAATTTCCGACACGATGAGTGTCAAGAAAAAGAACAATTACTGTTGTTTTGGTCTTGAAAAGCCAGGCTGTTACATACTTAAGAAGGAAAACAGACTGGGCAGAAATAGAGAGAAAGAAGAGAAGGAAGGGACAAAGAACAGAGAAAGAAGAGAGGAAAGAACAGAAAAAAGACAGAAACAAGAGAAGAGAAAGAAAACATAATAGAAAAAACACACAGAAGAAGAAGAAGAATCGTCATTCGGCGCAACAGCCCCCCATTGCACAGCCACCCTATTTGGAAGAAGAAATACCTGCAGCACTGCCATCGACAATAGCTTGACCATCGTCAGCGATAGAAGAAGCAAAAACAGACCAGAGAGAAAGCAAAAACAACTAGAAAGAGAGAAGACACAAGGACAAAGGGAACGAAACAAAGACAGTGACAAGGGGAAGAGCAATCAAAACAAAAAGAGATAAGGAAAAACAAAGGCTTGAGCCTATGCACAAGAAGGAAGAAGAATAGTCACCGTCGCAACAGCCACCATCATTTTTTTTGCCATCTCATACCACCACCAATAATAGCAAACACGCTCCTTCAGTCCAGGTATTCTTCTCTCCTTCTTTGATCCGTCTTGTTGGTTTGTTTCATTTGCATGCAGAACATGAGCAATTCATGTTATGTAGCAAATGATATATGATTAGCTGGTTACTCTACGTAACCGAATAATTATAATTAACTAGTTACTATGCCAACTATCTTCTTGGGCTAGACTTTAGTGGTCTAGTTCACACGGCTGGGCTGAGTTCAGCCTCGTAGAAAAAGGTTTTCTTTTTGGGCCGATTCTATCCCGGTTTTATTTTGGGCCGATCTCAGCCCAGTTTCTTTTTGGGCTATGTCTGACCCATTCCAAAAAAAATTAAAAAAAATATTGTCAATTTTTTTTATGATTTTCTTGCATATTTTTTATCCATTTTGATCAATATCGGTTTGTATTTTTATACCGTAAAGATACGAATCCAGTTTTTGTCAAAACATTGCAAAAATTATAAAACAAAAAAAAAAAAACTTGTTTTCATGCATAGACCAAGTCTCTAGAAAGAAGTCATATCGTATTGTCATATAATGAAAATTGCAAAAAATATGTTTTGGCATGCATTTTGGCTTTAATAACCAGTTTATTAAAGCAACGAGAACTAGGCCAATATTTCAAAAATTCCAAAAAAATTATTTTGTTTTTCTTTTAATATATTGGATTTAGAACTTACATGTAAGACGTATTCCCGATATTAGAAAGGTAGTTCTTTATGTATAGACTTTAGAGCAGTTAAGTTTTACCCAATAAGATAAGGATCTCCTTACCGAAGAAAACGTTTCTTAAACCTTAGGAAGATCAACAATTAGAACATGCAATAACGCCTTAGTTTTTTTATCAAACAATGTAGCTTACCTTAGGTAGGGCTTATTTGGGGTGTTAATACCTTCCCTTTACGCAATCATTCTTCATGCTCGATCTCTAAGACCAGTTAGGGTTCCTAGTGACCAAAATACTAGGTGGCGACTCCCATTCCAAATTTTCCACTGATAAAAGACAAGAATTCCTTGTCTCCCTATATTTGCCAGAAAGATACCTAAGAGTGGATGATCACTACGATGCCGCACACGGGCGATAATAATGATATTATGTAACAATTGAATTATGCATTGAATTGTATGGTGTTATTGAATAAGATGTGTCGTGTTGATAATGATGAGTTGGGATTGAGATCCAGGATGATTGGATTGGGTTGTGAAATGAAATTGAAAGTGCAATATGATTTTGTCGATAACTTGGGACCTCTCGGTATAAGGGAGACTGCGCCGAAATTTTGGTAGAAATTTTGGTGGAACCTTTATAAAAAAAAAGTAATTTACTGAAAATTTTCAATGTATCACGTAAAAGGATGTAGAAAATCGAGGTTGTTACATTTTTACCTTATTGGATGAAATCCTAACTGTTCTAAAATTCAAATTCTAGCAATGTTTGGCCATTCTAGTGTTTTTGTTCAGTTTTAAAGTTCGTATAGGTCATTTTAATATTGCTTGTGAGGTTAAATGAGCTTTTAGTTTGATAAAAAAATAGTCTAGATACATGTTTGGTTATTAATAGTAGGTTATAGACTTTGATTTCTATGTTTTATATGTTTTGTTATTATTTCTGAAGGTTTAAGTATGTAGATATGTGTATATGTGACTTGCATGAACAAGCTTTAGTCTTTTATTCTAGGTTTGAATGCTTTTCTAGGTTTAAGCTTTACTAGGCATTTCTAGGTTTCTAGATTGGTGTTTTTGGATGAACTTTTCCATAGGTCATTGATATCAGTTTCATTTTGGTCGTCAATTAATGGCTCTTACATGTGCATTCATGCTTGTTAATCTTTCATCTAAGGTTTTTATGGCTTAAAAACATTGATTTAATGGCTTTTGATTTTTGTTTCCTTCATTTTATTTTTTTAATAAAATCAATTAATCATGAGGATTTAGTGTTTCTTGTAATGATCTAACCATGAAATTTTGATTAAACTATGGTTTTGCATGTTTGTGTTCCTTTAATTTGACTCAAATTGGTTTGGTTTTGAATCTTAGTTTTTGGGTTTCTTACATTTGTTCTATTGTTCTTGGCATAGTTTATACAAAAACTCTTTTTTCATCTTCATTATTTACTTTCTGGTTCTGGTTTGTGTTTGTGGACTTAGGTCTTTGGGAAATGAAGCTCAACCCACATGGTAGGCTGAATCCATTTTCAATAAAGCAATTTTTGGTATATTTAATTTTTATTAAAGAAAAAATGCAATTTTTTGTCCTTAAGGTGTGTTTGTCAAACACAACTTTAAGGTGTTTTTTAAGCCTCTAATTTTTAGTGCAATGTTTATTTTCTTATTTTTTATGTTTTTGCCAAACAAACACCAAATAATTCCTGAAAAATTCTAAAAACATTTAGGGACAATTTTTAAATTATTTGTGGCTCCCTTGAATCTTTTTCCAACTATTTCACTTAATATCCAGGTTGTAAACTTATATAGTAAGATACTGACCCGATATTAAAAATACTCATTTTTTTCACAATTTTAAAAAATAAAAATAAAAAATTCCTTATTTGAAAAAAAATACAAAAATGCTTTTTATTTGTGTACATATGGCCTAGTTTCTAAAAAATAAATCATATTTGCTTAATTTAGCATATAGAAAATCATGAAAATGATCTTTTTATTTTTGCATGCATATTGGATTTAATAACTAGTTTATTAAAGGCATGAGAACTTGATCTATATTTCAAAAAACACCAAAGTCTATTTTGTTTCTTTTAATATACGAGACTATAAATTTATATGTAATATGTATTCTCGATATTGAATAAAAAGACATTTTCTTTTATATTTTCATGTTTTGACTTTAAAATGATTAAGTTTTAACTTGATAATATAAGAATCTCCTTATCGATGTGGACTTTTTTAAAACCTTAGGCATACCAATAATTAAAAAAATACAATAATACCTTAGTTTATATCAGACAAATAAACAATACAGCTTACATTAGATAAGATGTATATATTAGCGGTTATACGTCATTTCTATATACAACTAGTCCATTTATCTAAGCTGTAAGACCAATTGGGATTCCTAATGATTAAAATATAAGGTAAAGAATCCATCATTGTTTTACTGATAATAAATAAGAATCCCTTATTCTTTCCACCTATTACCATAAAAATCCTGGTTTAGGAGGATGATTGTTATGACACCACACATGGGCTACATTTCCTTGGATAATTGATCTCCTTTCAAATATTTTGTGAATAAATTAAGTCAAGCATTTAGCAGTTGGTTGCCGAAAAGAAAAAAAAAAGGAAAAGAAGAAGAAGAAGAAGAAGAAGAAGAGAAATTGATTCTCCAATTGCACATTTCATACATGTATGCTTTATGGTTTACTGGTAGGTAGGCGAAAAGTTGGCATAATGTGGTTTAGACACTTTGAATACTTCGTAGAGCCTTAAACATGCCTTGTGTGATTCGTTATGTTGACAGTCATCCAGTGCATGATAGAATAAACAAAAATATAAGCTTGGAAATGGATACCAAAACAAAACACTACTTAAAAAGTAGTTAAAAAAAATAAAATTGGCTTAGTTGTTCATAAAATTAACATCAGACATAATAGTTACCAATAGACGAAAATTCAACCAACACCGCTATGTTCTTGAACGTCTAAAGCAGGTTTATATAAATTAAAAGAAAATGCCAGACCTATTCCTTTCCTCATCAGGGCACCACAACCTCAAATCTCCATCTCCACAATTGAAACATCAGGCATCGATAGTGAGACTGAATGGTAAAATATTAGATAATAATATAAATCATATCTTGAAACCTTACTTAACAACTTAAACTTTTGGGTTGAATTGGTTCTTTGACATGATATTAGAACCTTAATGACCAAGCGATCATGAGTTCGAATCTCACCACCCCTATTTATTTAAGGAAAATTAAGCATAAGATAATATGGGTCTATACAAGTTTCAAGCTCAAAAGGCTTTTACTTAAGAAGGTGTATTAGAGAATAATATAAATTATATTTTGAGACCTCATCTAACAACTTAAATTTTTGAGTTGAATTATTTTTTTGACGTAAGATGTAACAAAATGATAAGTATATATCTTTTGAGTGCACATGCCAAAGAAGAAAAAGGATTGTGATGCAGGAGATGAGGATTTGATAGACAGACTGAAAAATATAGATACAAGTCTAAGAAAAGATACGGTGGAGTCAGATGAGATGTCTTACAAATTATATAACTGTTAAATCATGCTCTACTCGATATTTGTTTATGGTAGCAGTCAATGGAATTGACCTCCGTTAGATCATTTTTTAACAATGGAAGTAAATCGATATAACAATAATAATAATAAAAAATCTTTTCTCAAGTTTAAATGAGGAAAAACACTTTCTCCGCTCAAAATCTTATATTTTCCTTTCAGTGAAAAACACGTTCGGTTGATTTATTTGCCTCCTAGCCCAATGACCATTTCGTGTAATTAAATTTATTTCAAATATATAAACTAGTGCTAATTAAGATATTAAAATAAATTTTGTACAGGGACTAAGAATGCGCTCAGCCTTGTTTGCTGGCTGGGATACCATATCAGAAATATTTTAATTTAGATTTTATTAAGTATAATTATTACCAAAAATCAAGACTTGACTTTTATAAAAGCCAAAATAAGTTGACTTGAAAGTATTCATTCAACAAACTACAAGACGGAATCATAGATGTATTCATTCAATTTATATCAACCACTTATGAGGTACAATATCCTAGCTTGGTTAGGAAGTTGATTAAAAAAATTAAAAAAAAAAACTAAAATAAAATTATTTTGAAAAGAAAAAAATAGATCAATTTAACTCTATAATATAAGAATTACCTCAATATGACTTATAGATTATGTTAATATACCTTTTGGGTATGGAATCAAATAGAGAGTAAAATTAATTGGTATAAATGATATTTTTTCTAAATTTAGTTTTGATATCAACACATTAAAACGATTTAAAATAATTCAAAAAAACTTAAAAACAGAGGTGAATGTAATACTAAACAGGTGATTAATACTTAAAAGTGCATTTTTATCAAGGTTTTATATCTTCATTTTGCACTTATAGTATCAATAACTCCTTAACTAAAGCATGTTTTATAATAACAAGTCTGATACTATAAGATATCTTAATATATGATAAATGTTCATCTTAAATGCAGGTCTACCACATAAATCACAGGATTGATTGATGAATTCAACTACTGAAATTGTGAAGATAAAGAGAGGGTGAAGCTTAGAAAAGTGATGCTGGTTCAGTCCAAACTAAAACACTATTCGGTACTTGGCTCATATCTGGAGTTGTAGATATCTGATTTAGTTCTGCTTTATATGGATGGAAAGATAAGACATAGGCATAAAACTTTCATGTGAAGTCCAATATTTAAAAAGGCTATTTTCAAGTCCAAATTATAGCAACAACAGAGAAGTCTGAATCTATCCTGCAGCCCAGACACTGTTCAGTGTTTTGCCCATATCTCAAGCTCTAAAAGTTCAAATAACCTCAATTTTTTTTCCCTGTAAATATGAGAAAATCTCCTAGAACTTTCATGAGTAAAGATGGTTCAAATTCTGACGTTAACAATGATATTTTATTCAGACAAGAAGATAAGGATTGTCACCAAGTCAAGATGTGGTCACCCACTCAACAATTATTCATCAAATCAATAGTTCCAAATTTTGGCCTACAAAAGGAAGCATTTTCCATGCATTTAGACATCTTGGTGTTCAGATCAAGATTATGCTCTTGCTCTTTTTTTTGTATTTTGTAATGTTGAAGTTTTATTTTATGTTATATTAATCTCTTGTTTATGCTTTTTATTTCCTTTCCTTTACTTGTATAATTATGTTTATATCTTGTTTATTTATGTTTCTTTCTTTCATTATGTTTAGCTAAATTTATTATGTCAAGGTGAAAAGGTTACACTAATGGTGTAAGAATAAATATACTATAAACTCAACATGGACTTTAATGCTTGATACTAACATGTTTTATATTTATTATCTTGCTAACTCTTAATACCTTGCTTGTTAAATGGTTAATCTAGATTTGTGTTGAACAACCCTTGGCACAACAAATACTTGGCACTTTCATAGCCCAACTGTATGGTATGACCGACACATGTGCTATGAAAGGAACTTGATTTGTTGTCAACATAAGTTATCACCATGAATACCTGATAATATTTACAAGTATTGGCATTACTCAAATAAGATAATTAATGTAATCATGTTAATAATTTATAATCTGATTGGAATCTCCCTTGTGTGTGGTTTCTAGTTGAGTAATAAAAGTTTATACTATACTTGTTTGAAGTACCATTAGTGGATCCTCTAACCTTGATATTTGTTTTTATCATTGTTTAATCCTCACATTAATCTTACATCTCAAAGTCCTCTTTATTATTGTTATTACTATTATTACTATAATTACTACTACTACTACTACTATTATTACTATAATTACTACTACTACTACTATTATTATTATTACTATTATAATTATTATTGTTGTTGTTGTTGTTGTTGTGTTATTGTTGTTTATAGTTTATATAGTTCATCTCCTTGTGGTTCGACCCCGGTCTTGCCGAGTTATTTATTACTTCGACACTCCTGCACTTGGGAGAAAACATCAATCTTTTGGTCGTGTCAACAGGCTTTAATATAAATATGATATCTTGTATGTCAATTCAAAATCTTCAATTCTAAAGCTTGATTTGAATTTTGTTTTATTTTAAATTACTTTTGTATATTTACTTAGTTAAATATGGATGACTCAAAATATTAGTCCATTACTTAATGAATTTAGCCAAGTCTAGAAATTAATAAAATAGAAAATTATAAAACATAAATATATATACACACACACCCAAGTTTACATGGTAATATGAGAATTAACCCCAATAATCCGTATATTAACTTGACAGCTGTATTTCTTGGATATGAATAAAGGTCAGATCTTTCAACTATGCACCAAGTGACTAGAGGCAGGATTCTTATACATGGTCTCATGAATACATGGTTTAAAAATTTTATTTGGTTTTGTATAACCGTGTTTTAAATTTTAAATTAATTTTATTTAATATTTTTAAATTATTTTTATGTATTAATATTAAAATAATTTTAAAAAAATATTATTTAATATATTTTTAAATAAAAAATACTTTAAAAATAATTTTTATCGCAGCCAAGCAATAAGTCAAATAAATTTGAGATTAAAGTACTGTGCCCCTTCCTCGCAGAGTCCCTTCGGAGTTTTGAAGTATTGTAGATCTAAGCTACCTCTTCCATTATCCTCTTAAACTTTTCTCCTCTTAAATATTACAAGCATAAACGGATATGGAGGGGATTCGCCAGGCTGCTGTAGCTTATTATGAACATCTGCCTGAGGAGAAGAAGAAATCGGCCGAGGACACTTTCAAAGCCATGGATAAGAACGGAGACGGGACAATTAGCCTACGCGAATACGTGGACTATCTCAGGAACTCTAACAACGCAGTTTTTACTGATCATCCGAACATCTTTGGAGCTCTAGACACGGACAACAATGGAAACTTGGATTTTGAGGAAACAAAGGTCTTGTACTACATCTTGTTTAGTGGAAGGGCTCTAATTTGCCAGTTTTGTAAGACGTTCTTGGCAGACGTATACTTCAGCTGCTTTCAATGTTTCTGTCTTCATGGGTCACATAGCACCTACGATCTTTGTTGTGATTGTTATGGTGGAAAAAAGTTCAGACACAACGATGGGCACATCTTCTGGGATAACTATACTTTACTAAGTAAAACCAGGAGCTTGGCACTAGAAGCTCCCGAACAGGTAATTAATCTTTGAGAATGATATCAGCTTCGATCCCTGTTAGATGATGGCATGCTAGAAAGAAATACTTCAGATTGCTTAAAATTCCCAATTTTTGAAACGAATTAATACCTCTAATTATGTTTCTTTAATTGTGGATTTGGTTTGAATTGGATTTTTCTAGCAGATTGCTTCTTCACTATTAGGGGTTCATATATGTTCTTTCATTCAATTGAAAAAATTAAGAGAAATAATAGGATTAACCAACTAGTTTTCAAGTATATGTTTCGAATCAAAATCTAAAAATTATAGCTCTTTAACTTTTTTTTAACTTCTTTAATTTTTTTTCAATTGTTTAAATAGTGACGATTTATATCATGTTAGCATATGATACTTATTTTATTTTTTACTAGATTTTTTCACTTATAGAAAATTATGTTATGGATTATACCGTTCCACTATATGTTTTCTTAAGGTTTCTTTCCTTGTGTTCAATTCTCATAAATCATTAACACGAGTCAAATATTTGTATTGATCACCGATAATAGCATTACTTGAAAAGAAAACTACATATAAAAATATTAGAAAAAATAAGAATGTTAGAATTAAGAAACCCAAACCAATTAAAACTTTATCATCAAATTAAAAAAATTTATCGTTTTGTTAAAAATATTATAAAATAAAAAAAAAAAAATTTAAAAAGATACAATTTAATACACACACATATAAAGAAAACTAACAAATACATTATTTTTAAGAAGATACTAACTCCAATTTGTCATTATTTTCCTGTATAGCCTATCTTAAACAAATAATTAATCATAACCATAATCTTACTAATAAAATATTTTTCATTAGTTATTAATATTTATTGGTATTTTCTAAGAAAATATTAAATATTTGATAAAGGAGAGTATTTGTAACTAAATCTTTAATCAATAAAATGGAAAAAAAAAAATATGACAATGTGTATCGATGTTTTGATCTGATTAATAGAAATTCTAGCTTGTTTGTGCTTAATTAAATTTCCATATTTAAAAAAATCTCAAAGTTTTCCATAATTGCAGCTTTTGAATTTAATGTCTTGTTGTCCTAATTGCTTTTACTATATAGCATAGAATACATCATTTGTTTTATAGTTTGGATGTTTCCGATGATTAACAGGATATTAGTTCCAAATATCTAATTATATGGTTCTATATCTTTAATTTCAGAAGCGAAGAGAAGTGCTTGAAAACATTGAAAAGATAGTGCAAGTTGCAGGCTTAGTTGTTGGTTGTGCTGCTATGGCATCATCTTGTGGCTGCAGCATTATGTGAAAGAACAAATGATGCATTTTATTTTCACTGTGTTTTAATTTTATTAGAATTTTGTAAGGGGTGAAACTTGAACCGCTTGCCTATGGAAGACTATTATTAATGAAGTAATCAAAAACTTCAAACTAGATTGAGCTTTTCATGGGGAGCGATCTTCAGCTAGTAAAGGGACTGACTTCAGCACTGGTCCACAAGCTCTTCATTTAAAACTAGATTTCAATGGAAATAGGGGATACTCTTACATTTATGTTAGTGAAATATAAGAGAGAGACAATATATAACAGAGCTAAGAATGTCGGAGAGTGTTGAATTGTTATTTGTGATTTTTGACATTATTGTATGGTTACTTGTATTGTTAGATGGTTGTTTGCTTGTGATTGGTGGATTTGTAGGTGATGATAACTGTAATTGGCGTAGAAAATAACCTTAATGTGCAGGAAAAAAAAAAAAAGTTTGGTGTGCATCCACACTAACATCTTGAGATTTAAAAAAATACATTGAATTATATACCCGTAGCAGAGAATTTTTAGTGGTAGTGTACAAGACTCAAATAATTTTATGGAATAAAAACAAGAGAAAACAAAAATGGGAATTTGTTCAGGCCAACTCAAACAGACTGAAAGCAGTCCCTTTAGGCCATGGTCCAAACAAGAAGTTTTTTTTTTTATGTAATAAAAAAATCATGCACCATCAACTACTGAACTATAAGACTTGATGAATATTTTATTAAGAATCACTTCTAGAAATTCAACAAATATAAACAAAATTACTGACAAAATGTTTGTCAGTAATTTGCAGTGATATGTACCAACCGAATTAATTCCCTCACTAAAACCGTCGATACATACCAACAGGAAGATTCCATCGGTATATACTAAGGGAATCCAAGACGGAATATAAATAATTTTAAAAAACAAAACAATGCGATAATATGGAAGTTTTTGTGGGCGATTTTCCTAACAAAATTACAGAATGATTCAAACCGGGATGTCCATACAATGACGTGTCCATTTCACCAATAAAATGGCCGATGGAGTCACAAACAAAAATATTTCAATAGTGATTCCATCGATAAAAGTTAATAAATGTCACCCTCCCTTCCCTTATTTCTCCTTCTTCTCCCCCCATCCTTGCATCTAAACAAACCCCCCCTCCCCCAAACAATAAACAATCATCCTTGTAGTATGAATTTATAATTTTGTACTTGTTATGGTTTGTTTTAGATTTTGTAAAATTATATTTGTTTGTAAATTGTTGAAACTTATGTCGAATTACCAACTTAGATGTATTGTGATGAAATAAATAATAGCTTGTTTAACGGATCCGTTTTAATTTTTGTTAATGTTATTGTCGAGTTGTAATTTTTTAAAATTTATGTGTATAAATTTGAATGGACATAGATAATTGATAATGAATATTTAAGAGAAGTTTGAAAGTAAGTTGGATAATCTTGAGCTAAACCAATATTTTTGCAAATTTATACTTAACATAGTTAATTAATACATGTTGTTGTCATTATTTTATAGAGGTTCGATAGAAGTCATGGATGTATTGAGATTTACTCCAAAGATTGCGGAGGGTGGGTTATTGTAATGGGGTTTAGGGTTTTATTAATTTCACAACATTTATTCCGAGAAATTTTAGTTAAGGCAGTATTAGGTGTTCATGCAGGAGGTGTAAAAATAAAAAGTTTCTATATCCAGATGTTGTAACGAAGCATCTTCTACATAAAGAGTTCATGGAGGATTACATGAGTTGGTATGCACATAGAGAACTATTTGTTCGTAATGAGAGCATGGTTGGGTCAACTTCTAGTACTAGAAACGTGCATAGAGTTGTAAATGATAATAGTAATCCTTACAAGAATATGATTATGGATGCAATGAGAATGAATCAAGATAATGCCAGTTAATGTCCAATCATAGAAGAAGAACCTAATGCAAATGCGGCCAGGTTTTTTATTATGTTGAAAGATTTTGATGAACCATTATGAGATGGCTGCATAAATCATAGTAAATTTTGGTCATTGCACAGGTGTTTACCATGAAGTCGGATTATGGGTTGAGTGAGGCTGGTTATGATATAATTATCGAATGGAGAAAAAATATTTTACTTAAAGGGAACAAGCTGAAAGAGAAACTTTTATGCTGCTAAGTCCATGATGAAACCCCTTGGTTTAGAATACCAAAAAATTAACATATATCCTAACTTTTGCATGTTGTACTACCTTGAAAATACTAAGCTAACTGAGTGCATGCCATGTGAACATTCCCATTACAAACCCAAAACTAGCATGTGAAAGACTCTCGTGGCATATAAAAAATTTAGATACTTCCCAATCACACCTAGACTACAGAGGTTATTCATCACACCAATGACTGGTGAGCACATGATGTGATAGATGGAGTAATGGTGCATCATTTTGACGGTGAACCATGGAAACACTTTAATAGTGTGCATCCTCACTTTTCTGCTGAATTAAGGAACCTGCATCTTGGGTTGTCTACAGACATATTCAACCCATTCAGGTCATTTGTTGCTCCTTATTCTTGTTAGCCAGTTATACTTATGGTTTATAACTTGCCCCCGAGGATGTGTATAAGGCTGAAGTTCATGTTTTTTATCTTTGGTCATACTCGGTCCTAATAGTCCGCGCTAGAATATAGATGTTTGTCTTCGACCATTGATTGATGAGTTGACGCAGATGTGGTCCTTCAGGGCTTTGAGTTATGATATGTCGAGAAAACAAAATTTTCTTATGAGACTAGTTTTGATGTGGACTATCAATAATTTTCCAGCTTATGGAATGGTTTCTGGTTGGAATACGCATAGAAAAGTAACATGTCCATATTGCATGGAAAACACATTGTGTTTGGTTTCCAATTCGGTAAGCAGAAGTTTTCTGGTTTTGGTTTGAGCCATAACTAGGTAAAGCAAAGTATTTTCTAGGAGCTTCCTTATTGGAAAACCAATCTCCTTCACTATAACCTTGACATCATGCACATAGAAAATAATGTGTTTGAGAACATTTTCAACACTATCATGGACGTGAAGGGGAAGACAAAGACAACATCCAGGCTAGAATGGATATAGCATTGTTTTGTAACCGTAAAAATATAGAGTTGGTTTATGATGGGTCATAGGTCGCAAAGCCTAGAGCAAGCTTTGCCTTAGAGAAAAATGCACAACTACTAGTCTAGCAATGATTTAAGAGTTTGTGTTTTCCCGATGGACATGCCTCAAACATATCAAGGTTGGTTAATCTAGAGGAATTCAGATGTTATGGAATGAAGAGCCATGACTACCACATGTTTATGCAAGCACTCATTCCATTAGGTTATCGTGATTTGTTGCTAAAGGGGATAGGGGATGCACTCATGGAGATTAGTCATTTCATTAGAGATATATGCTCCAACAAGTTGCAGACACATGACAATGAAAGACTTGAAACGAATGTCGTTAGGACAATATGCAAACTTGAGATGATATTCCCTCCATCATTTTTTGACTCAATGAGCATCTACTTATATATTTACTAAGCTTGGGAAGGAATGCTAGTGTTTCATTGTCTTTCCTAAGCCTGGATCCTGAAAGAAAAGTTAAGTGCTACAATGAGTATTTTGTTAATGAATATGTGTTTCATACTAAAGAATACGGGCATGAAAGAAAGACATATAACAATAGTGTTTGTGTTAAGGGATCGACTTGTAGTTTGTCAATGGATATGTGTTTCATACTAAAGAATACAAGCATGAAAAAAAGACATATAATAGTGGTGATTATGTTAAGGGATCAACTTGTAGTGAGTTTGAAGCTGATAATTATAGTAAATTAGAAAATGGTGTCGAATTGCAATATCATAGCGAGTATAGTAGAGTGTTTTCATTCAAATGTTATTGGTATGACACCACTAATAGAGGAATCAGAGTAGATCCCCATTATGGTCTGGTCGAAATTAACTCAAAAGCTAGACTTCACAATGTAAATGATGTCTTTATTTTCTTCAATCAATGCCAGCAAGTTTATTACACATACACCCCTTTCTTTAGAAAGAATCGATTAAGATGATGATGACATCAATGTTGAAGATTGCGATGGAGCTAATGACAATCCAATTAAAGAAGAAGAAGATAATTCTGACTAATTATTAGAACACGAAAGTGTAAAGGAATTTTTTATAATGTAATATTATGGATGAAATTTTGTACCAAGAAATATTTATTTTATAATTGTTATATGCACTATTGTTATTATGTTGTGCATGCAACTTTCAATTTAAATGTATTCTAGGAGGATAGACAGACAATACAAACATAATCTATAATTCACTATGCACATCACCAATGGAAACACTGAGGGTTAGAGTCCATCGGTGTATTCCAGATGCGAAGGGAATTGTTCACATCCCACATCACTGATGGAAACACTAACGGTTTACGTCTGTCGGTGCATTCTAGAAGCAAAGAAAACTGTTCATATCCCACATCACCGATGAAAACACCAACGGATTCTGTTCATCAGTGTATTCCAGAGCCGAAGGGAACTGTTCACAGATCATTGATGGAAACACCGATAGTTTATGTCTTTCGGAGTATTCTAGAGGCGGAGGGAATTGTTCATAGATTGCCGATGGAAACACCAACAATTTGTGTCAGTCGGAGTATTCCAGAGGCAAAGAGAACTATTCATAGATCATCAATGGAAACATTAATGGTTTGTCTCCATCGGTGTATTCTAGAAGCGAAGGGAACTGTTCACATCCCATTTCGGTGATTCCTCTAACTCAGTTGCAGGTTACCGAGGGAATCACTGATGGACTAATTAATAATATTATCATTTAATATTATGTTGGTAATTTCATTGGCAAGAACACATAATCCAAAGCTCAAGTAATTAATGCATCTTTAATAGTGTGTGTTGCACCCGACATCGCGGCGGCCTACAAAATAATTCATCTTGAATTATTAAAAAAGAACAGGTTTCTGGCATCCGGTTCTTTTAGGAAAAATGTCTCGTTTGAGAAGTCGCCACCTAGTATTATGGTCACTAGGAACCCTAACTGGTCAACAGAGATTCTATGACTCGGGATTGGTTACGTAAAAGGGAAGATATTATCACCCCTTAAACGTTCTGCCTAAGGCAGACTGCATTGTTGGTTTTGTCTTAAATTGCTACATATTTATTAATTTATGCTATGATGATTTGTCTATAATATTCCTGACTCTGGCGCCAGTGAATCTTCGAGCTCGAATAATTCCAACTCTAGCGTTGGTAAAAATTCGTAGCTACGACAAAAATTAGATCAATATATTTTTTATTCCCTACTCTAGCGCCAGTGAATAAATAAATAAAAATAAATTTATTTTTACGCATGCACACATTTTTTATTTTTCTAGCTAAACAAAATAAAAATACAACGAATAAAAATAATATAAATTTAAACCGGTATTTTTATTCCTGACTCTGACGTCAGTGAATAAACCAATAAATTTACATTATTTTTATTCATGCATACACATTTTTTATTTTTTTTTCTATTTTCTATTTTTCTGTTTTTTTTGTTTTTTTATTTTTATTTTTATTTTTTTGGGCTGGGCCCAGCTCAGCCCACATGGGCTGGGTTGGACCCAGCAGGCCTAGCCGGGTCACAGGCTTGACCCGGCTGGCCATTTTTAAGTTTTTCTACAGGAGCATGTAATTAAAATAAACGGAGGGAAGATGAGGATGAGGATGACGGCGATGAAGGGCTGGCCGGGCGACGTTCTCTCCCTTCTAACGCTGGCGCTGCACTGGGATCTCCTTCCCCTGGTTTTTCTTCGGGTTCTCTCTGCTCTGGGTTCTGTCCTCCCTCTTCTGTGGCCAGAGAATGGCTTTTCTTCAAGTGTTCGTGCCTCACGATCGTGAGGCACGAACACCTCTGTTTCTTTGAGAAGAAACAGGGGCAGAAAGTTTGTTCTCCTTTGCCTTGTTCGTTTCCTCAACTATATCTCTGTATTATGCCCTCGTCCTTTTCTCTAGCTTTTTCTTCGTCTGGTGCGTTTGCATTTTTCTTCTCTGGTTTCTCGTCTGCTCATTGTGTTTGTGTTCTGAAGACGAAGGCGAAGCTGGGGTACGTTGGCTTTTTGTTCTCTTCCCCTGTTTCTGTCTCGTTTGCTTCTCCAGTCGTCTCCTCCGTTCTCTATTTTTTCTTTTCTTTTCGTCCCTGTCTTTTTTCTTCGGTTCTGTGGTCCATTCCCCTCTCTACTGTGTTTGCTCCTTTTTCCCCCTGGGTTTTTTTTCTGCTTTGTTCTGTGATTTCTTCCCTTTTCTCCCCCAGTTTCCCCCCTGTTCGTGGCTCCTATTTTTTCGTCCCCCCGCGCTCTCTCATCTTCTCTGGCTTTATAGCCAGAGAATACCAACCATTTGAAACGGCTTCAAGGCCATTACTGCCAGAAACGGCTCCTGAAGAAGAAGGCGAAGAAGGCGATGAACAGTGTTGTGTTTAATGGCCATTTGCATTTTGGTCCTTGACGTTCTGAAATCATGCAATCAAGCCCCTGGATAAAATTTACATTTGGACCCCTTTATTTAGGCGCTTTTCCAATGTAGTCCTTGGATTTTTAATGTCGAAATTTGAACCCCAAACCTTAATAGTTCTTCAATTAAGCCCCTGAATAAGTTAATTTAATTAAATCCAAGTCCAATTAAGTCTAAAACTTATCAATTTTTCAATTAAGCCCTTGATTTGATTAATTAAATTAATTACAAGCTTAATTAAGTCTCAAAACTTATTAATTCTCCCATTAAATCCTTGATTGAATGAATTAAATTAATTTCAAGCTTAATTAAGTCTAAAAATTTATCAATTCTTTAATTAAACCCTTAATTGGATTAAATAAATTAATTCCAAGCTTAATTAGATTAATTCCAAAGTTTAATTAAACCCCAAAACTTTCAATCATGTTGTCCTTAACCCAAATTTTAATTCATTCTTCATTTATTTCATTTTACTTGTTTTTTCATCATCATTATTATTTTTTTCATCAAATTTTTTTATCTTTTCAATAAATAAAATAATAATAAAAATAAAGATAAAATGGTCAAAACATTTTCCTCATCTTCAAAGATGTGTATTGTGGTTCTCCTCACTTATTTTTGATTTTCTGTTTTTTTGTCTTTTCTTTGATTTATTAACAACATTTTTTTAGTTTTTTTTTTTTTTTGTATTGTAGATAGATAAAATTTAAAGTAAACATTGTTTTAAGGTAAGCATTTTTCATTCCTAAAGTCTATAGTTTTTTTTGTATTAATTTCTTGCCTATTTTATTGTTTTTATTGCAATAATGATTGATTGTTTTGTTGAATTTTAATTATTATTGTTGAATTTTATATATAAATGTTAATTGAATATATATGATTTTTTTTTTAATATTTTTATCTCAATTTTATTATATATATTTGCATAATCAAGTGTTTGATTTGTTTTGTTGAATTTTAATTGTTATTGTTAAATTTGTATAGATGGTAGTTGAATATATAGAATTAATTTTTTTCTTCTATATTTTATTCTTAAATTTGTATAGATGTTAGGTTATATACAGGATTTTGTTTTCTCTATTTTATGGTTAGAAACATTTTATTATCACTTTGAAAATGAGATGAAATTAAATAATCTGAAATTTCTAGTATAAATAAAATAAAATCAATTGGTTTGTGGCATATATCTTGTCAATATTTGCAGGTTTGGACAATTTAGGTAGTCGTCAATATAGGGTAGGTGCTGCCAATTTTTTTTAAAAAAATCAAATTTGATTTTGTAATTATTCATCAAATTTGTGTAGATGCGTAGAACAAAATCAACAGCATGTCGTGATCACATGGTTGCAGCTAGTTCTTCTAACAGCGATGATGACATGTTCTTAGGTGCCGACCAAGAAGAGGCACCTACAGCGACTCACGAAGTTGCCTCTTCCAACACGATTCCACAATGTAGAGGCGGTGTGCTTTTATAGCAAGGTCAATTCACCTGCAAGTACGAGGCACATTGGAAGGACAACCTTTCAATGTAAGTTTGTTTTGGTTTTAGTTATTTTTTTTTTTTACTTATAATGTAATTTGTGAACAACTAGTTAATATTTCATTAATTTTATTTATTTTCAGGTTCCCAAGCATTAAGGTCGCTCAAGTAATAACTTTAGCATTTAAATTGTCGACGGAGATTCCATTTTTTCAATTGAGTGAGATTTCAAGACATCTTGATTGGAGACCTTATATTGATGCATGGTTTCGAAGTTTTAAGGTTAGTGTTAACTTTAAATTTTAACTATTTTTTATGTTATATTGAAATTATTGATTTATTTTTAATAAATTATTTATACAAAGAATAAATTCGAGTGGGATAGCGCGAATGATAATGTTGTGAGGAGGATGTGGGAGAATCATGAGGCAACTAGGTAACATCGAAAACAATACGATATTTTTTAAATATATATATTTATATATATATATATATATATATTAAAATCTAATTTGTCATTAACTCATATAAAATTCATTCATGGATGTAGGTTGCATGACTTTTGGTATGAAGCGCATGAAGAAAGCAAAAAAATATGTCAGAGATAATGGTCTACAAGGCTGGAATATGTGTGGCGATTTAGAGGGATTTTAGCTGTCATACATCTTGGAGGATATATGGGCACAATATATCCAACACGTGATGTCTGAGCAGTTCACATGATGCTCACAGTTCGGTACAGATAACTGGAATTGGAAAATTCACAGTTTGGTGACTACACATGTTGCTACCCAATTTTTGACCCATCTTTTTAATAAATTTTTCAAAAAATCCAAAAATAGTGAAAAACAACAAAAATCCAAAAATATGTTTTTAATATATTTGCAATGTTTTTAGCATTTTCAACGTCGTTTAAAAAGAATTTAATTTTTCAAAAGATTTTCAAACGCGTTCGACTTTTCACGCGTCGTTTTTAAAATCATTGATTTTCCTCATCGAGTCGACGTTGATATTGCTCGTTTTCAAAAAAATACAAAAAAACAAGAAAAATCAAATTTTACAAAAAAAAAAGAAAAAAGAAAAAAAGAAAAAAAAGTTAAGAGACCAATTTTGAGACCCAAATAATATTTTGCAGGGAGTTTTGAATATTGGAGGGGAGGCAACCTAAGAACTTTTTTTTCTCTTCACCCGAAAGCAGCCGCTCCCCCTGGCCCAATACCATTTAATCCCTCTCTTTTAGCTGAAAATTAGGGACTTAGCCCCCACCCATGGTCTTCTTTTCCTTGTTTCCAGCCGACATGGAGGCCCCTCCTGATGAGGAGAGCCCCTATTTCTTCTCATCCCCAGCGATGTCAGAAGAGAGGGGGAGGATTGGAGCCATTTGAGCGGGGTCCCGGCAGTAGTGGGCAGGCCACAGTCCCCAGTCCCTTTGGGATTCTCTTCTTCTCCCCTGCACCCGAGAGGAGGAGAGGATTTTCCATTTTTTTCTTCCTCAACTGCCGAACCCAACAGCAGACCTTCTCAGCCGGCTCACTTCCACTTTCTCAGCCGGCTCCCCCTTTTCCTTTCCTTCCCTTCTTCCCCTTTCACCAGCAAATCCAACGCCTGCACCCTAAGCCACACAAATCCTCTCCCTTCTCCTCCAAAACCGAACCGTTCCCCACCTCCAGCTCACCGAAACCCAGCACCACAACAGCCACGAATCAACTCCCCCTCCAGTTCCTCCCTCTCCCTCCTAGCCATATATATATATATATATATATATATATATATATATATATTTTTTTTTTTTTTTTTTTTTTTTTTTTTTTTTTCAGCCGACCCACTCTGCTGTCTTCCTCTCCCTCACCGGATAAACCAAGAGCAGCGTCCTCTTCTCCTCTGATCTCATCAGCAGCAGCCGGTCAACGAACAGAGCCCATAACAGCGGCGGCCGAGCTCCTCCAGCACACCGAGACGCCGCCCTCACCGCTGATCTCCCTTCCACCAAGCCACCGATCTGCAGGCGATCTCCTCAGCACCGCCACCGATCTCCCCACGATTGAAGAACCCAGCTCAGCCACACCGCGAGACAAGCTCCCCTTCTCCAGCCGTTTCTCCAGCGGCGGCCCGCAGCAGCGCCGTCCACAGATCGGCAGCCACCGCCTCCAATACTCCTTCCACAACCACCAGATCAGCCGTAAGAAAATGGCAGAATAACGAAACTGAACAGCAAAAAGGAGAGGCAGACCCGAAACAAAGAGGAAGAGAAATAAATTGAAAACAGAGAATAAAAATTAAAATCGACTGGTGTGCGTTCTTTGCTTGATCTGCAGGTCGGCGCCAGCGAGGAAAGAAGAGGGGAAGAAGTCGATCCGGACCCCCTGCTGTTGGATTTTTTTTCTGGTGGTTCCACGCGCCGCCCCTGTTCCTGCGCCCAGAAATCCTGCCGAACACTGTTCCCGCTGCATCCCTGTAATTTCAGTCGATTTTGGGGTTAATTTTGTAATTGTAAAATTGTTTAATGTAATATTTGTGTAATTTTGAGTTTATTTTTTTATAGTTTGTATTTTATGTAAATGTGGATGAAAAAGAAAAAGAAAAAGAAAAAGGAAAGGAAAGGAAAGAGAGTGTGATAATAATAATAATAAAAAAAAGAAATGTTTGTGTGTGTGTGTTTGTATCGTTTTTGTTTCTATGTATGTTATTGAATAAAAAAAAAAACAAGGAATTTAAATGTTTTTTTTTTTTTTTTTTTTTTTGGGCGGGCTGGAACATCAGCTCAGCCCCTTTTCACTCCGGGCTGGAACATCAGCCCAGCCATGCGGCTGGGCTGAGTCCATTTTTTTTTCTTTTTTGGGCCGGAACATCAGCCCATGCCCATAGGTCTGGGCTGAGTCCATATTTTTTCTTTTTGGGCCGGAACAGCAGCCCAGCCCATGGGTCTGGGCTGAGTCTGTATTTTTCTTTTTTTTGGGCCGGAACATCAGCCCAGCCCATGCGGCTGGGTTGAGTCCAACCCTGTTACCAGAGGGCTGGAACACCAGCCCAGCCCATGCGGCTGGGCTGAGTCCAGCCTTGTGGCTGGGCCTGTATTTATTATATGTATATATATTTATTTATTTATTTTTTTACATATAATTTTTTTTTATATATGATAAAATTGCAAGAATAAAGAAGAATTTAACATTCTGATTTCATCACGGATAAAGAATCATGAACTTACATGTAAGTTGTATTTTCTGAAATTCGATGAAAGAATAGAATTTTTAACACATCAAGTCCACAAAGCAGCTTACCTCAGGTAGGGTGCGTTAGGGGTGCTAATACCTTCCCTAACCACAACCAGTCCCGTACCCGCGATCTCTGACAAGACCAGTACATCAGGTTTCCTAGTAGCCCTCAATAAATTACTAGGTGGCGACTCCAAAGAAACAAAACAGGACGAATAATCGCCAGCCGATGCCGCGCTCGGATTTTTTTTGGGGTGCGACAGAATGGCGACTCCACTGGGGACGGTATTGTTTCTGACATTATTGGACTAAGCTTTGCATATTTGATGTGTTTATGTTTTTGCATTTTTGTCTTATTTTATTTTTGTTTTACCCATGCATTTTGTAGAATTGTCTCATGCATCACATAGTGTAATTTTTAAAGCACACACAAGCTTCAGGTTAGGAGGGGGACTAGCAGCTTACCTTACGACTTTTAGTCAAGGTTTAAGTTTGTGTAAACCCCAACTCTTCGTTGAGTGCCAAGATTGGTAAAAGTTGGACATGTGCCATCTCACTGCCTACTGGCCCCTATATTGCCTTCAAGAGGGTAATCACTGGGACAACAAGAGACCCTTTTTAGAGACCGAATAGTAAACCTACCTTTTGTCTCACTTAAAAAGATTAGAACCTGCCTGTAGGATGTATGCTCCGTAAATATTTGTTTTGCATCCGAGCAAACCCTTCTTGAAGCATCTTGAACTCAAGACTTGTGGGTGACACATTGGCCGTCACTCCGAAAATTTTCATTGTAGAGTTTGGGCAAAAATCATGATTCTTGTTCCATCATACAAGAGTTACGACCATATTGTCACCCCTCGAAGGGCGAGTTCATCATATAGATTACATATTCATAAATTTATCATGCATGTACCGGGTTGAAAGGTAGGTCCCCCGCACAAGCTGTGCTGCACGTGATTGAAGAAAGATGATGGAAGTGAAGAAAGGTGTCGGATAGAGGCTCATTATCAGATTAAGGTTGAGAGCCTCAAAGTCATGAACAACAGCAACAATGCCTTCAGTCATCAACTAATGACAACTCTGATTCTTGTCTAGTTGTACTGTTAAGTGTTCATCGCCTCCACATCATCTAATAGAACCAAACGACTACTAGTCTCCTGTTCATGGTGCATTAGTCTGCTTTGAAGTCACCCCAATTATGAGCTCAATTCCAATTCAGCAGCACAAGGTGTTAGTCTGAAAAATCATGATCAGATACTGAACTTCTACGTGTGGCACGAGCAAAACATTGTACTAGGCAAAGGAGTCAGGCCTGGTCTGAAAATATGAGTAGTTGTCGAACTTCAACGTGGCAGAGCTCTCTCTACAAAAATCTGTTTATGATGCTGCAAGTTGAGAGTGCAAGAGAGGATCTACTAATTACATATGCTACAAATATTTCTCTCGTCAATTTCAGCACGAAGAAATTGTAGCATGTTGAAGAGCCAGATTTGGTTTGAAAACATGGAGCAGACATCAAACTTCAACGTTGCAGAGATCTCTCGGCAGGAATCTACTTGAGGATTTGTAATTAGGAAATCCAAGAAGGGATGCAGTGGTTTCAGATTGTCCACAATTTTCTCCTACCAGTATTGGCATTAAAACGCAAAAATGGCTGTTTGCTGCACCGTCAATGAGGAATCAAAGAGAAAATAGAGGAGTTGTGGATTCATCAGTTTCTCTTCCAATTTTGACAATATATGATTCCATACATTTTTGTTTTTGCGCACTGCATGGATTACCTAGATATTGACGGGTTTCCAACAATCCTAAAACCACAACAACATTGGAAGATTGAAATGATGTTGTGAGGATTTGCCGAAGGATTGAACAAGCTATGAAGAGAGGAAAGATTGAAGGATCTGCCATGGATTCCAGAACCATGATGAGAGGTGAATCAAGAGATGACTTTGACAGTGTGAAACCTTAATTATGTGGTCTAGCCAGGTCTCACGGTAGCATCAATTGCTCAAATGTCTTTGCCAAGTTTGACATTCCTCTGCCGCTTAAGTTTGTCGACCAGGATCTACCAGATTCCAGAATTTTGCTTGACTCCGACAAATCCCATGTAACCACTATTTTCCAGGTGGTTCAATCCAGATAAGAGATGTGATGTGATGGTGGGGTTCCTCGACCATTTCAATGGAATAGTTTGCAAGAATTTCAATTGAGCAGTTGCCATGCAAGTTTATTTACCTGCATCTGCCAGATTCCAAACTTTTACCTGACTCCGAAAAATCCTATGCAACCACCATTTTCTGGGTGGTTTAGTCCAGACAAGAGATGTGATGTCATGGTGGGGTCCTCAACCATTTCAATTCAACAGTTGCAAGAATTTCAAGAAGCGAGTCTCAAAGTTGGTGAGCAAGGGACAAGTGGAGCTTGCAAAGGAGGGTGTCATTGGCTATATTGTCCCCCGAACATCATCAAAATGACAGGTGATCGAAAGTGCTTGGAAAAACACAGATATTGCCAGAAAAGTTGATTCAAGAATGGAGATGAACAGCCAATCATATTGTTATGGAATTCTGCATTTTGTTTTGGGATCACATCTCATCCTTCAACAAAACATGTCTTGCTTTTGTCTCTTTGTTGTTTTGAAATCAACAGATGTTTAGCATTTTATTCTGATAAAATATTTTGATCAAACTCCAACATGTGATAAAGGCTAATCAATCCTGAAGATTAAAAGTGTTTTGATTTCAGAAATGACTCAATTCTTGTTTGAAATGACATGAGGTGACCAAACAAATTTTGAGCTCACACACAAAACTGAACCACACATCATATAGCTAAGTTTTAGCAGTATGCATAATGACATGTAGTGGATTCGGTAGTTATGGACTCATGAATCATGATTCTTACAAGTCCCAATCATTACACTGGATGAGGTCAAAATTTATCGGTTCTAACTGACCTTGCTTGAAATGAGAAAAGGCCATCTTTGATATCCCTTCACTTTCTAAAGGTTATATCCCTTGTAGTCCCATTTTGAGCTGGATAGAATATTCTTTTCATAAAAACCCTTGACTAGGATCACACCCCATACTGGGGGCAGATGAGAGATATGTTGGAGACATTGATATAATTAATGGATAAAGGGGAAGGCTTAGAACAAAAGTCCAATGATTGAGAGAGAGCTAGAAGAAGACACATAGACTGGGGGCATATAAGAAAGTTTTGAGGAAGGCTATGAAAAAAAAAAAAGAACGAAAAAAGAGTTGAAATTGCCTTCACTTAAAGATAAGTCAAAGATAAAGGAAGGAGAACGCCTATCAAGTCTATGAAAAGCAAAAGAAATTTCAATCAAGGAAAGACACAACAAAAGTCAATACCAGAAAAAAGACTAAGTTGTAAACGTGACTTTTGGTGTCCATTATAAAGCCTATGATCTTATCAGATGATTAAGGTTGGTTATTCATCAAGGAAAGGTGGATTTGCATTATGACTTATGTTAAGAAAAATCTGAACTTTGAGGTTAACAAGGTTATATGTCGTTTCCTCTACAAAGACAATAATAGAAAAGAGTTGATGAATAGTTGATGTTGATCCTAGGTCTTTGAAACCCTCAAACACCTTTTGAGCCTGTGAAATTCCTTTCTTTCATAGCCATGAACCATAGCCTGCATTACGTGGTTTTAAAAGCCCTTTTTAATCAAGCAAGAAATTTGAACCGATAAATGGCGCTCTCAAAACTTAAAGAGCTTTTCCATAAGGGTCGTGACTTCATGAATTAAGCTACTAGTTATTATGCATGCTGATAAAATAAATGCTAAGAAAAGAAACAACTTTTCTTGATAAAGCCTGAGCATCTTGCTTTTGAAATTCATAAAAATGTCATCTCATCATAGACCATCAAATCATATACCCAATATCAAGGATTCAAATTGATACAAAGAACCATGGAAAAAGCCATTTTAATCCTACAACGGGTCGATTTCTGTTTTTAAAATGCATGACAATCAAAGGACTGTGTATTTCGAATAACGTGTGTTGGGTCTTTGATCAAAAAGCTTGATTTTTAAAAGTTTTTCAAAAAGGACATCTCTGATTTCATTTCAACAAACTAGACTTTGAATAGACATGATCTTTGAAATATGAGAGTTGATTCCAAAACAAGGAAGATTATCAAACACAGAAGAACATTGATTGAGTATGCAAAATCGTTGATAGAAATGACATTGAAGTCCTCGACACTCCTTGAAAAGTTGAGCAGCTGGGGGCAATACAGTAGACCTTGAAAAGGAAAAACAAGCAGTGCTCAGATCAGCTATGAGGCAATGATTAAATGATGAATCAGTGAACTGAAGACAATGACGTTCAAAGACAGATAATCAATGAATGAGCACATTCAGATCATACTGGGGGCAATGTCATTCCAAAAAAGCCCATGCTCTAGGGAACCCTGTCAGCAATGGAGAAACAAGGATGTACTCGAAGGACACTTTCATATCATCATCTTTTGAAGCATGGCTAGCAATCGTTGAGGATACATGAATGAATGCAATTGAATGGTGAAAAGATGCACATCACCAAGACTGGCTGTGGAACAATGCCGCACTTGAAGGAAAATCTCATATTATCATCCTTTGCAACATGGTTGTTAGACAGATGTCATCACACAACTGCACTGAATGAATGTCGGAAAGGCACTCACCCCGAAGACTGACTGTGTGGGACAATTTGTTTTGAAGCCAGATGAGCACTTCACCGCATGAGTATGGGTGATAGAAGTAGCATCATTGATGAGGCCGAGGCATTTCTTTTCACAATCTGATTAAAAGAGTTGAAAGGAATCTATTGAGAAAACACTGAGCATACAACCATAAGCCTTTATACTACAAGCTATGAGATGCATGACTGAATGACTGAATGAGTTCCAAGAAGGCTGATGATAACATGTACTTGAAGAGTACTGTTTCAACTAGAGGCAAGTTCATGACTGATTAACAATCTTGATGGGTATTGGCATGATGCACACAATCAATCAGAGGATAATTCTCAGAAGAAGCCATGAGAGAAAATCCTTCATGATAAATCAAGCAGTACCACACTTGGGGGCAGGGTCAAGCTTGATGAACGATGCAAGCAGTAATTGTCGAAGACAGCCCGGGATGGGCACTGCATTTACAGCTGAGTGGATGGCTAGCACATGAATGAGCCAATACATCGGAAGAACAAGGAAAGCATTGGAATGCAAACAAAGGCACCCTATGAAGATGGAGCATCAAAGAGGGGGGGACCTATATTTCAAATCAGGTAAGGATACATGCATGTCATCTAACCAAACATTTGCATATATTTTTGAATTGTTACAGGAAAATCCCTAATGAGGTCCAGCAAGATGTTGGAAAGAGAAAGAAGCATGGTGGTGATGATAATAAAGAATCGGTTTTGATCATGAAATAAAAGGACGATGGGATGAACCCTACCATTAGGAAAATCCTAAAGAAATGAATAGATCAACCTTGCAACCGGGAAGCCTTGAGTTTTCAACCCTTGCAGTCAGGAAACACCGAGTTTTTCAAACCCTATGATCAGGAATTATCAGGAAGCACCAAGTTTTCCAGCCCTTCTTATGTCATCCCTTCAGGACTTTGCCAGGTAAGTCCTATTTTTTTAGATTTTTCATATCACATTCTTTCTATTTGGGTAGGTCACCCATCATAACGAGACCACTTTTTCATATTCTTTCCACATGGGTAGGTCACTCATTATAATGAGACCGCACTTCACATTCTTTCCATCTGGGTAGGTCACCCATTACAATGAGACCGCACTTCACATTCATTCTATTTGGGTAGGTCACCCATCATAACGAGACCACTTTCATATTCTTTCCACATGGGTAGGTCACCCATTATAATGAGACCGCACTTCACATTCTTTCCATCTGGGTAGGTCACCCATCACAACGAGACCGCTTTTTTTCATATTCTTTCCACCTGGGTAGGTCACCCATTACAATAAGACCGTTTTTTTTCACATACTTTCGTTCCAGTTGAATGAGGTTGCCAGATGGGATCTCATGTAGCTTTGGTTAAAGGGAATCTTCATATGGGATTTTCAGGTTGACCGAGCTACACATGGATTTTGGTTCTGGTTAGAGGGGATTGCCGAATGGAATCTCAGTTTATCCCAACCATACACATTCCTTGGTTATGGTTAAAGGGGATCGGCAAAGGGATCTTAGTTTAACCTAATTGGAAAGGATTTTGGTTCTGGTTAGAGGGGATCGTCGAAAGAAATCTCAGTCTAGCCCAACCATACACATTCCTTGGTTATGGTTAAAGGGGATCGGCAAAGGGATCTCAGTTTAACCTAATTGGAAAGGATTTTGGTTCTGGTTAGAGGGGATTGCGGAAAGGAATCTCAGTCTAGCCCGACCCTACACATTCCTTGGTTATGGTTAAAGGGGATCGGCGAAGAGATCTCAGTTTAACCTAATTGGAAAGGATTTTGGTTCTGGTTGAAGGGGATCGATGAAGGGATCTCAGTTCAGCCCAACCACACAGACCTTGGTTATGGTTAAAGGGGATCAGTGAAGGGATCTCAGTTTAACCTAATTGGAAAGGAATTTGGTTCTAGTTGAAGGGGATCGACGAAGGGATCTCAGTTCAGCCCAAGCACACACACCTTGGTTATGGTTAAAGGGGATCGACGAAGGGATCTCAGTTTAACCTAATTGAAAAGGATTTTTGGTTGAAGGGGATCGGCGAAGGGATCTCAGTTCAGCCCAACCACACACACCTTGGTTATGGTTAAAGGGGATCGACGAAGGGATCTCAGTTTAACCTAATTGAAAAGGATTTTGGTTCTGGTTGAAGGGGATCGACGAAGGGATCTCAGTTCAGCCCAACCACACACACCTTGGTTATGGTTGAAGGGGATCGGCGAAGGGATCTCAGTTCAGCACCAACCACACAGACCTTGGTTATGGTTAAAGGGGATCAACGAAGGGATCTCAGTTTAACCTAATTGAAAAGGATTTTGGTTCTGGTTGAAGGGGATCGACGAAGGGATCTCAGTTCAGCCCAACCACACAGACCTTGGTTATGGTTAAAGGGGATCAACGAAGGGATCTCAGTTTAACCTAATTGAAAAGGATTTTGGTTTTGGTTGAAGGGGATCAACGAAGGGATCTCAGTTCAGCCCAACTACACACACACCTTGGTTATGGTTAAAGGGGATCGACGAAGGGATCTCAGTTTAACCTAATTGGAAAGGATTTTGGTTCTGGTTGAAGGGGATCGGCGAAGGGATCTCAGTTCAGCCCAACCACACACACCTTGGTTATGGTTAAAGGGGATCGACGAAGGGATCTCAGTTTAACCTAATTGGAAAGGATTTTGGTTCTGGTTGAAGGGGATCGGCGAAGGGATCTCAGTTCAGCCCAACCACACACACCTTGGTTATGGTTAAAGGGGATCGACGAAGGGATCTCAGTTTAACCTAATTGAAAAGGATTTTGGTTCTGGTTGAAGGGGATCGACGAAGGGATCTCAGTTCAGCCCAACCACACACACCTTGGTTATGGTTGAAGGGGATCGGCGAAGGGATCTCAGTTCAGCACCAACCACACACACCTTGGTTATGGTTAAAGGGGATCGGCGAAGGGATCTCAGTTTAACCTAATTGGAAAGGATTTTGGTTCTGGTTGAAGGGGATCGGCGAAGGGATCTAAGTTCTGTCTAACTACACAAGACCTTGGTTATGGTTAAAGGGGATCGGCGAAGGGATCTCAGTTTAGTCTAATCACGCAGAATCACTAGATGGGATTTCAGGTTCACCGAGCTACACACCGATTTTTGTTCTTGTTAGTTTGCCAGATGGGATCTCAGGTAAACCCAATCAAAAGGGAAGGTCGCCCGTGAAAATAGACCAGTGTGAGTGTGTGGGCAGGTCGCCCCTGAAAATAGACCAGAGTGAGTATGTGTGGGCAGGTCGCCCCTGAAAACAGACCAGTGTGAGAGTGTGGGTCGGTCGCCCCTGAAAATAGACCAGAGTGAGTATGTGTGGGCAGGTCGCCCCTGAAAACAGACCAGTGTGAGAGTGTGGGTCGGTCGCCCCTGAAAATAGACCAGAGTGAGTATGTGTGGGCAGGTCGCCCCTGAAAACAGACCAGTGTGAGAGTGTGGGTCGGTCGCCCTTGAAAATAGACCAGAGAGAGTATGTGTGGGCAGGTCGCCCGTGAAAATAGACGAGTGTGAGTGTGTGGGCAGGTCGCCCCTGAAAATAGACCACTTTGAGAGCATGGGGGCAGGTCGCCCGTGAAAATAGACAAGTGTGGGTGTGTGGGCAAGTCGCCCAAGATATTGAAATCATTTTCCTTTTGTTTTCTTTACAAAGCTTACTAAGCAAAATTTTGAGGAATTTTGCTTCGTAAGCATTGTAAAGAGGGGGCAACTGTTGCTACCCAATTTTTGACCCATCTTTTTAATAAATTTTTCAAAAAATCCAAAAATAGTGAAAAACAACAAAAATCCAAAAATATGTTTTTAATATATTTGCAATGTTTTTAGCATTTTCAACGTCGTTTAAAAAGAATTTAATTTTTCAAAAGATTTTCAAACGCGTTCGACTTTTCACGCGTCGTTTTTAAAATCATTGATTTTCCTCATCGAGTCGACGTTGATATTGCTCGTTTTCAAAAAAATACAAAAAAACAAGAAAAATCAAATTTTACAAAAAAAAAAGAAAAAAGAAAAAAAGAAAAAAAAGTTAAGAGACCAATTTTGAGACCCAAATAATATTTTGCAGGGAGTTTTGAATATTGGAGGGGGAGGCAACCTAAGAACTTTTTTTTCTCTTCACCCGAAAGCAGCCGCTCCCCCTGGCCCAATACCATTTAATCCCTCTCTTTTAGCTGAAAATTAGGGACTTAGCCCCCCACCCATGGTCTTCTTTTCCTTGTTTCCAGCCGACATGGAGGCCCCTCCTGATGAGGAGAGCCCCTATTTCTTCTCATCCCCAGCGATGTCAGAAGAGAGGGGGAGGATTGGAGCCATTTGAGCGGGGTCCCGGCAGTAGTGGGCAGGCCACAGTCCCCAGTCCCTTTGGGATTCTCTTCTTCTCCCCTGCACCCGAGAGGAGGAGAGGATTTTCCATTTTTTTCTTCCTCAACTGCCGAACCCAACAGCAGACCTTCTCAGCCGGCTCACTTCCACTTTCTCAGCCGGCTCCCCCTTTTCCTTTCCTTCCCTTCTTCCCCTTTCACCAGCAAATCCAACGCCTGCACCCTAAGCCACACAAATCCTCTCCCTTCTCCTCCAAAACCGAACCGTTCCCCACCTCCAGCTCACCGAAACCCAGCACCACAACAGCCACGAATCAACTCCCCCTCCAGTTCCTCCCTCTCCCTCCTAGCCATATATATATATATATATATATATATATATATAT
This sequence comes from Populus alba, assembly GCF_005239225.2. NCBI lineage: Eukaryota > Viridiplantae > Streptophyta > Magnoliopsida > Malpighiales > Salicaceae > Populus > Populus alba. The sequence goes on from NC_133302.1 coordinate 8,514,774, forward strand.
ATATATATATATATATATATATATTTTTTTTTTTTTTTTTTTTTTTTTTTTTTCAGCCGACCCACTCTGCTGTCTTCCTCTCCCTCACCGGATAAACCAAGAGCAGCGTCCTCTTCTCCTCTGATCTCATCAGCAGCAGCCGGTCAACGAACAGAGCCCATAACAGCGGCGGCCGAGCTCCTCCAGCACACCGAGACGCCGCCCCTCACCGCTGATCTCCCTTCCACCAAGCCACCGATCTGCAGGCGATCTCCTCAGCACCGCCACCGATCTCCCCACGATTGAAGAACCCAGCTCAGCCACACCGCGAGACAAGCTCCCCTTCTCCAGCCGTTTCTCCAGCGGCGGCCCGCAGCAGCGCCGTCCACAGATCGGCAGCCACCGCCTCCAATACTCCTTCCACAACCACCAGATCAGCCGTAAGAAAATGGCAGAATAACGAAACTGAACAGCAAAAAGGAGAGGCAGACCCGAAACAAAGAGGAAGAGAAATAAATTGAAAACAGAGAATAAAAATTAAAATCGACTGGTGTGCGTTCTTTGCTTGATCTGCAGGTCGGCGCCAGCGAGGAAAGAAGAGGGGAAGAAGTCGATCCGGACCCCCCTGCTGTTGGATTTTTTTTCTGGTGGTTCCACGCGCCGCCCCTGTTCCTGCGCCCAGAAATCCTGCCGAACACTGTTCCCGCTGCATCCCTGTAATTTCAGTCGATTTTGGGGTTAATTTTGTAATTGTAAAATTGTTTAATGTAATATTTGTGTAATTTTGAGTTTATTTTTTTTATAGTTTGTATTTTATGTAAATGTGGATGAAAAAGAAAAAGAAAAAGAAAAAGGAAAGGAAAGGAAAGAGAGTGTGATAATAATAATAATAAAAAAAAGAAATGTTTGTGTGTGTGTGTTTGTATCGTTTTTGTTTCTATGTATGTTATTGAATAAAAAAAAAAAAACAAGGAATTTAAATGTTTTTTTTTTTTTTTTTTTTGGGCGGGCTGGAACATCAGCTCAGCCCCTTTTCACTCCGGGCTGGAACATCAGCCCAGCCCATGCGGCTGGGCTGAGTCCATTTTTTTTTCTTTTTTGGGCCGGAACATCAGCCCATGCCCATAGGTCTGGGCTGAGTCCATATTTTTTCTTTTTTGGGCCGGAACAGCAGCCCAGCCCATGGGTCTGGGCTGAGTCTGTATTTTTCTTTTTTTTTGGGCCGGAACATCAGCCCAGCCCATGCGGCTGGGTTGAGTCCAACCCTGTTACCAGAGGGCTGGAACACCAGCCCAGCCCATGCGGCTGGGCTGAGTCCAGCCTTGTGGCTGGGCCTGTATTTATTATATGTATATATTTATTTATTTATTTTTTTACATATAATTTTTTTTATATATGATAAAATTGCAAGAATAAAGAAGAATTTAACATTCTGATTTCATCACGGATAAAGAATCATGAACTTACATGTAAGTTGTATTTTCTGAAATTCGATGAAAGAATAGAATTTTTAACACATCAAGTCCACAAAGCAGCTTACCTCAGGTAGGGTGCGTTAGGGGTGCTAATACCTTCCCTAACCACAACCAGTCCCGTACCCGCGATCTCTGACAAGACCAGTACATCAGGTTTCCTAGTAGCCCTCAATAAATTACTAGGTGGCGACTCCAAAGAAACAAAACAGGACGAATAATCGCCAGCCGATGCCGCGCTCGGATTTTTTTTGGGGTGCGACAACACACATCGGCGACTCCGTTCCGTTCATTGCACATGTGAAGCGAATGATACGATTAATTTTAATGACATCTATCTTTAATTAATTTGTTGTTATTTATAAATATATTTAACTTGTAACATTTTTTTTACAGGCTACGTCTCTTGGATGTGAGTCGAGCCCAATGGAGCTATTTGTAAAAACGCACGTGCGAAGTGAAGATCACCAAATGAGGGTGCAATAGTTCGTTGACAACTACGCTCAACACTTTGTGGTATGTTCGTTCAATCATTTTGTTTCATAAGTTATTATTTTCTTGAATTGAATTTGATGATTTCTTTTTTAATTTTTAGGAGACATATAATAGCCGGTTGAGAGAGAGATACGGGGACGATCATTTTACCCACCTGGATTTCTATTCGAATTTATGGATAGAGGAATGATCGTTTGGTGGACCCAATAAAAATCAGGTGTACGGACTCTCCAACACTATAGCCAAGAACATGTGGGCGGCTAATAGTGTCTTAATTGTTAGGAGCTCCCTATCGGTATTAAGCACATAGTCTTAGGAGTTCATAGCCTTGCAATAACACATGGCTCATCTCTCTGAAAAATATGAGTGACTCTCGATAGATTATGAATAGCTCCGCCAAATGATCATGGAAATGAGATCACAAATGGATGGTATGTGGGACCCCCTTTTTGTTTATATGGTCCCAGGAATGATCAGCCTCCTCCTTTTCTAGCGCTACCATTGTTTTAGTTTAATTTTTATTTGTACAAATAAAATTGTAATGAATATTTGGATTTTATATCATTAAATTTTATTTTTACATATTTCAGTTTTATACAATTTTATTTGTTTAATTTTTTTTTTATTGTAGACAATTTTATTTTTAAAAATATTTTTTAATTATCACGAACGGAATTACAGGTGAAATAACCCTATCGATATTTTACAAAGAGTTGAAAAAACTTTATTGCATATGCCACAATCACCGATAGAATAATTCCATCGTTGATTTACCAATGGGACTACAAATAGAATTAGTTCATTAGTATATTCCGGAGAGTTTGGAAAAAATTACTACATATGCCATAATCACCGATGGAAATATATTGATGGAATTATTCCGTCGGCATATTTCCAGCAGGAAATATTTTTTTTTTTAATAATAGAATTAGCGACAGACGATGGAATTACCGACGAATGGTATATCGACGGATGCTTTCCGTCGGTGAATTAGTAGGTAAAAGTTTCACCAACAAAATGGCAATCTCACGCTAACAAAAATATTTTGTCAGTAAAACTATTAAATGTTGTAGTGAATCTTCATATTTTTACGATGAGCAAGATCTCGAACTTGCAATCTTTAATTTAAGTATTAATACAGTTCGGCATGATCGTTAGATGAAATGAGACACTTTAGGTTTATTGTTGCCCCATAACAATAGAATCTCTTTAATAGTTCTAGGAAACATAGAAGATTTAACTGTGGTTTCATAAAAAATATTGAAATTACACCCCAAACAACAAAATATTAATTTTACAATGCAATTTCATGCTTATGTAGGTTAATGACCTTTGGCCAAGGGCTTACAAGACTAGTTGAGTCTCCATTAGGTAATATTTAGTTAACTAGATTAATAATGAATTCTAAAACAATCATATTATCTAAACTCAATATTTCATTAATTAACTATGATGGTGGAGTTTATGGCAACATTAATCAATTATTAATTGTTTGTGTGAAAATAAAATAGTTCTATGTTCCTTAAGAATAAAATAACCACCAATCTATAGGTCTTGACACTAATTATCACTTAGTCCCTCATGTTTCAATGCCTGTAATTTAATCATTTGACTCTTATTGATTATTTGCTTATTAAAACTTATTTTGGTTTGTTGTAATCCCATTATGGTCTTGAAATTTTTTATTTTTTAGAAAAAGATCAACACAGTTGAGTTTTAAAAAGAAATCAAAGTGAGAGAATCGACTGCATGAGTCATGAGACTAAATTATAGATTTCAAACGTAAAAGACTAGTTTATAGTCAAGTTCATAACTTAAGGACCAAATAGTAATTAACTTTTCCTTTGACATTGGAGTTTGTCAATTCCTACATAATTCTACCAAGCTTTAGCCCTAGAGGTATTTGCTTGGCTGGGCCTGAGGATGTTAGGTTGTCGATTGGCCTCTAGTTTCTTTAATTAAGGATCTTGGTAAATGTAAAAAATAGAATAAGAACAGAACATGTTGATCTATCAGTAACCCCAAAGTCTTTGTGTATATATTATGCAAAGATTTTGAAAGGTTACCAACTGTAAATGAGATCATTTTTACTTTCTCTATAAGATTTATCTATCTTGAGATGATGTGAAAAATGATGGCTTGTATTTAATACTATAATTGAGTGGACTTTTGAAGATCAAAGATGATGTGAAAAATTATTCATCAAACGATGAGGGTAGAAAGATGGTTTTTTATAACCTTATTCATTGTTGCCTCTATCTTTTCTCTTAATTTTGTAACTTTTGAAAAAACTAATTTATTGAAAACCCCAAACTATTTTAGTTCTAATCTAACAAGACAAACTCATTTCTAGGTATTTTCCACCACCAATTTCTTTCCCTCTCTACTTTAAATCAAAATATAGACCAAAAAAGGGTCAAATTTGTCTTTAAAAAAAGGATGTTGTTGACCCTAAAAAGAAATGTCACAGAACTAGAAGGGGTGAGACCCTAACATCCATCTCTAACAAGGAAGAGAGTAACTCTCCTTGCAAAAGCCCTCCTGTCATTACTAGGGAATCCCATGAGAGAGGGAGGCTATCTTAGATCTCTGAGGATGACGTTCCTTTATTCCTTGGCATGAGAGCTCAATCTTCTTAAGAAATAAAAACTTATGTGAAGTCCATAAAAGAGAGTTCAGAAAGGAAGTTTTTGTCTCTTGTTGTAGTTAGAGGCAAGGTTGAAGAAGTGATGGAAGACTACCCCCATCATTTTTATTAACTCTCTATTTATAAGGGCACTATTCCTAAGAAGACATTGGTGGGAGTTAGAAATCCTGTAAAAAATTAAGTCAGAGGCAGTTGTACTCCCCCAATTGGGGTTAAAGTAGATTTTAACTCACCTTAAAGTGATTGCAAGCGCTGCCACCCGCTTTAAAATGAGGAGGGTCTACACCGCTCAGGAGTCCCGTGTTCCAGTCTCAACTATAGAGATTCCTATGATGACATTTTCTCTGCCTCAACCTCCTTCCAACTTTGCTAACAGAGGCTGCAATAGTTGGGCTTTCTACTCAGGTTGTTCTTAAGAGAGCTGAGTTTGAGGATGCTTTTACCAACCTCACTCCTAGTCGAGCTCTTATCACTGTCCCCATCTTATCACTTTCCCCATCTTTATTGAGGAGGAGAGGCAACTTATATCGCCATCTCATTAGACATCTCAATGATGTCTGATGAGAGCTACAATTGTTATTTAGCTTTAACTAGTCAAATTCCAATGACAAAACAAACCTTTATTGGTGTCAATGGGTTCTATCTGATGAGAGAAGTTTCATTTAGGTATTTTATACCCTTTATCTAGCTAGAAAAAATATATTGAGGTTGGCAAAAAACATTTCGACTTCACTTTGTGATTTTGGACCAATTTAGTGGTGTTTCGAGTTGAAAGATATGTTTGTCGAGGTTATTAGGGTGTTTATTAGAGTTTCTAGGTGCAAATAAGTTAAAAATTGTTTTCTTTTTGGAAAAAACTAATAAAACTTTCATAGAAGGGCTAAGAAAAAAAACATAAGAAATCTAAAGAATAAGAATTAAAAAAAACCACATAAAACTACACGTGAATGAATAGTTTTAACCACCAAGACAAGTTGCATGCAACATCTAAAGTGCGAGCGTGTATTTTTGCTTTATGGAAAAAACGATGATAACAATCTATTACTACTACTACTCTTATAACCATTATTATGAATATTAATAGTATTATCATTAGCACAATAATTATTATTATTATTATTAGTACTATCATTAACACCTCTATTATTATTATTTTTACTATCATGACTATTACTACTACTACCACTACTACCACTATCACTATTATTGTTTTCATTATTATTACCAACATTATTGTTGTTGTTGTTGTCGTGAGGTGACATCGGGCTAGTGTACTAAAATGGCTCCTGATAAGTATTGTTGGGAAAGGAAAGGGATTTGGGTTTAATCATAAAATTATGATTAAGGTTCAAGAGTCGCCACCTAGTATTAAGGTTACTAAGAAACTTAATGGTTTGCGAGAGTCTAAGTAAGGGACTGGTTATCCAAAAGGAAGGCACATCATCCCAGTGCACCCTACCTAAGGTAAGCTGCATTGTTGTTTAATTATTTTTCTAGGTATAATTTCTATATGTTGGTCTTCTTTTAAGGTCTAAGATAGATCTCTCTTTATAAGAGAGTCTCTACCTCATTGGGTTCCATTCTAATTGTTCTAAAGTCTAAATATTAGCATTGTATTTATTTTGCACTTTATATCTGTAATACCTGAAAGTGCACTCTACTATGTAATTTTATACCCCAAGTATTAAAGTATATGTATAAACCCTAATGTAAAATGAACAAAAGGATTGGTGAAGGGTTGTTGTCATTTTGGCTAGGGTTTGGAGGAGAAAAGAATGGGGAAAACTCATTTGGTTGGAGGAGGAGAGAAGTTTGAGGCATTCTTGGTGTTGCAAGAAAGATCGGCAAGTGGTTGATGGTGGCAACTGCGGCTTAGGTGTGGCAGAGAAACTGACCAAAGTGGTGGGCAAGAAAGGGGAAAGAAAAAACTAGCTAGAATTTAGTCTTCTAAAATTCCAATCTTCTCAATTAAGCTTCAAAACTTAATTTTTCACCAATTAAGCTCTTAATAAAATTAATTTGACCAATTTAAAGTATAATTAAGTCCTTGCACCTAATTAAATCATTTAATTAGATCGAATTTAATTCTTAAACATAAATAATCATTTAATTTTCCCCATGATTAAATCAAATTGATATATTAAAAATTTAATTATGTCTTTGGACTTATAAATTATACAGATTTGTCCAATAATGATTTGATTTGACCTTAAATCTGTATTAACTCTCTAAGTTTGGATGTAATGAGCCACAATTAGGCTTGTAATTTGTCTTGAATTGCAACTTGATTGTTATATATATTTGCAATCCTTTCTAACCTATTTTTTCAAGTCACCAGTCTTCTTACTTTCTTTATTTTATATTTTTATTTTGAAAAGAAAAAAAAGTGAATTTAAAGAATAACTCAGAAATGTGTTGTCGTTATTGTTATTATTATTACTAATTAATATTATCACTATTATTATTACTATTATAATTATTGTTGTTGTTATTATTATTATTATTATTTATTTCCTATAATCATTCATCAAATTCAAATTATAAAATGAAAAAAAAAAAGAGTAATCATTAATCAAGGTCAACTAACCTCTTTGTCATGTGAGCGTATTTGTTTTTTCTTTTCCTTGAAATGCGGGCGACATCTCCCCCACTCATTTTCTGGCAAGTTTTAAGAAATTGTGCGGTTTTTTCATCCTCTCTGACATGTCATCAAAAGCTGTGCAATTTATACAAATGACATGTATCTTTTAATAATTATTTTTTCGGTGATTATAACAATAATAATAATAATAATAAAGGATTGTGGTGGACGAGATGATGAAGATTTGAATAGTCAGACTGAAAAATATAGAAGATATAATTATAGAATAATATAAGTCTAAGAAAAGAGACGGTCGAGTCATTTCTTTGATTACTTGAAATGTTAAAGTTTATTTCTTTCTGGCTACATGTGATGCATGAACTCGGATTTGACATACAATAGCAATGTTTTCTTCATTGTGGGGCTAATCCTATAAATCACTATCGAAAAGGAGAACTTATAATATGCTTTTCCTTAACTTTGTAAAACAAGTGCGAAGAAAAGAAAGACAGAAAGCAAAGAATATTCTGGACTGCAAGGAGCAAAGAAATACTGAGGCAATGGCGTGGGTCTCTTTTTTAAGAAATTAATGACAGAGGACGTCGGTCAACATCAAGCTGCTGTTTTTTTCTTTTCTTTTTGATAGAGAAGGGTTGAGGAGAAATAAATAATTCGTGGGTGCGGTGGAATGGAGAGATAAGCTTGCAAGGGTTTTTTTATTGTTATTATTTTTTGCTCTCCTGTTTTTTATATTTTTTTTCTCATACGTTTTTACTGTTCACATCAGCCTTTATTTTATACCAAGCCCGAATTTGATAATACAATATAAATTATTTTTTAAAGTATTTTTTTATTTATAAATAAATTAAAATAATTTTTTTAAAAAAAAATTTATTTATTATATTAACATATCAAAATAATTCAAATATACACAAAATTAATTTGAAGGATATAAAAAGAAAATTCAAAAAAAAAAATTAAAAGCATGATTGAACTGCAATACTAAACAATGCCTAAAATAGATATAAATATCTTGCAGATAAATTCATAATCCTCATGATCAGCTTGATTTGGATTTTGTTTTATTTTAAATTGTTTTTTATATTGATCGAGTAAAATTTAGATGACTTAACGTATTGGTGCATTACTTAGTGAATTTAGTTCGATCTGACCGAGTCAAAGTCAAGAAATTAAAAAAAAAAACTAAAATAATATTGTTTTGGAAATATAAAAAATAGACCGGAGGTGACTCAATAATATGAGAACTAACCCAATGATTCTTAGATTAACCTATAGCTAATGATTCTTAGATTAACCTATAGCTTTATTTCTTGGATCTAAATATAGGTAGAATTTGAGGCTGGATTTTGATACATTTTCAAGTATCAAGAAATAAAATCAATAAAATTTTCAGCTTAACAATAAAATTGACAAAATATGATTGTTAACCATTAAATAACCCATAATATCTTTCATTATAACACACCTAAGTTATAAAAACCAAATCAATTATATCAAATTATAGACAAAATAAAATTTTCTCAAATCACAAACAAGCATTAAAATAAAAATTGAATTTTAATTATCTATGAAAAGATTGTAAAAACTACACAATATACAAGCAAACCACACTACAAATACAATATATATATATATATAACTTAAAACAACAATACAACACCAAACACGCTCCTATAAAAGTGCGCTGGGTCTGGCGCTTGCTAGACCTAGGTGCTAATGGGTGTGGTCATTGCCAGACCCAAAGGTTGATGCGAACCTAGTATTATTAACGTGAATCTCATGATCACATAGTCACACAACTCACAATCAAGCTTGAAATCTGATCCTGTAAAGTCAAAAGAGGTGTATTAGGAGTGTGAAACAATAAAAACATATCCTAATACATCAACACTATTGGAATTAAATCAAATGATGCCTCAAAACTAGTAAATTTCAGATAAGTCGGTTTAGTTCTTTCAAGAACCAAAAAATCCAAGAATTATTCTCACACACAAGCTGAAAAATCAAAATGATATTATTCAATGACTGCTGAATTTTAGGCTTATAGAGAGTTCAAATACTCTGAAAATAACTTAAGTTGATCTAGCCTTGTGGACAAAACTGGCTCACTTACAAAATTAACCCAAAACCTATATTGATAAGCCCAAAACACAGATCCAAATAAGCCTTGGATCTTAGCTAAAAACCAAGTATTACTTAAGCTCAAACAAGCCTTTGACTGTAACTAAATTAATAATAAAAAAACTCATAAGTTAATTCCCTCTATTGTCGTAAGAAGAGAAGAAAATAAAACAATACAAGTATGATATAAGGCTAATGTATAGCCTAAAATGCCGCTCAATGATCCTAGAAACCAAGGGAGAAGTTGATGCCCTTAAAGTTTCCAAGATAGGAAAGGATTTTAATTGTAGTCTAATATTTATCCTTCTTTTGGAAGGAAAAGTTGTTGTCTTTATTGTTCCTCTTTACCACCCACTAATTGTCCTTCCATCACTAGAAAAAACAATTAAAGTTGCTGAAATATTCTCCTTACAAATAGGAAACTGTAACAGCCTAGTTGTACGACCTGATGAATGTTAAAAGATCCCAACATATCCTCTTTATTTGAGGGTAATTTTTTTTATTATTATTACCAAAAATTCAGCAGAGTTTCGTTAGTATTTAGGACATCCCAAGTTATCGACTACTATCAATTTACTCAATCAACCCATCATCACAAAGGTCCTATAATTCCGGACCATATATCAAACCTCATAATTCCACACCTCATACAATCCACACAATATATATATCCTACGAGTAAGTTCAATATGAACATAGTCCAAACATCATATCATAAAATTTAAAAGAAAAGGAATACTAACATGCAAAGAAAGCATTTACAACATAATAAGTGTTCTTAAATATTTCAAAAGGGTTTATTACAAGATAACTAACATACTACATGTTAAACTGAACTTTTATAAATACATCAAGGTTTACATAAAAGTATACTACATAAACACATTAATTCCCTTTTTGTTTAAGTTAAATATTTACATAAGCTTCACAAAGTAGAGTCCTAAACTAATGATCTCCCTGGATATTTGATGGACTTGTTACAACAGTTAGTATATAGTCTACAAAGCAAATGAAAATAACTAAAAAACAAGGCTAGCCGAAACTAGTGCATAATTAGCAGCCTTATTGTCGAAAGTTCATGGCCTAAGTAAAAATAAGGTGGGATTTGGCTCCTCTTACACATGAATTAAATATACTAAGATCTCTTCTTGATGCTCTAATGGATCTCTAATTTCTCCCTTGGCCGAAACTTGAAAGAATACATTTAATGCTTCTTTAAATGCCTTTATTTTAGACCTAGTGATTGGCTCATTTAGAACATATAATGGATACTTTTTGTTGTTCGTGGGTTGATCCATATCAATTATGATCATTAGAAAAACCTAACTAGTCTTTAGAGTTCCAAGATAAGAGACTTATTACACTAAAGGAAATGTATTATTACCTTAAAGTATCCTACCTAAAGTAAACTGTATTTCTACTTGTTTTTTTATCCTTAATAGTCTGTTGTGCCTAGTTTATCGATGGTGTATTTACATGGATCTACTATAATGAGTTAAACCTATGGCAGGTTTTATTCCTATCAATTCTAAAGTTCTGGTTATTTTTGTAACTCCTAATTTATTTATAGAATTGATATTTCTATGCCTATTTACTCCAGATCATGACCCGTGACTATTAGTTTATAAAGCCATGTTAGTGAATAATTAGATAGGCCTATATTAGGTTCCTTGAACCTAGTCCAAATCTTAAAAGGAGATGTCGCCAAACAATTTGTTCATGTAGCAATAGTCTATGGATAATGTCTTGTTCAATTTCATTTATCCTATAATTCTAGGGATCACTCATAATTTTTGTTGAATAAGGGTTTTGTACCTTGGTCGTAAATTATCCAAGCATTAACAATTATGGGTTAATCTACTTGTTGGTGAGATCTAGTCGTAAAAATGTTTTAGACAATATTGGATATAGATATTTGAAAGACTTATTTTTTATTTAAAATGAAAAGAAATGGCTACTAATTTTAATATACAATGTAATGATCCATGTTGAGTCCATCTACCCTAAATAACTAGAGTGAATAGCAAAACATATTCTGACATGATTTTAAAACAACAAGGATGAGTGTTAAAGACTTGGAATATAATACCAAACATGGCTTAATATAAATATAATATCTTGTAGGTCAATTCAAAATCATCAAGATGTAGAGCTTGATTTAGATTATATTTCATTTTAAATTATATTTTGATATTAACTTAGTTAAATTTGGATGACTCAATATATCAATTCATAACTTAGTTATGTGTTAGTTATGTGAACTGTATTTTGATGCTGAAAAACTATTTATTTATAATTGTGTGAATTGCAGTTTTTTCTGGGAAAGAGAGTTGATGACATAATAAACTATCACAAGATACTACTTATGTCAGAGAAGTCGAAGATTCCTTCTACAACACACGAGTTGCAATTAACATCTATAACTTGGGTGTTGTAGATTGTCTCTATGCCAATGGAATTGCATATGACATTCGTTACTTGCATGATACACATGTCAATTATAATACTCTCGACTATACTAGATTTTGGAATGAGGAAAAGGGTGTATGGTTGGAGGCTAGTATGAGAAAAGGGAGACATAAGGTTTTAAGGGTTTTTTTTTTTTAAATAAACTAGAGTTAACTTAGTAATACAAGAATAAAAATAAATTGTATGTGATAGTACATCGATGTTGATTGGAACTGTGTATAGTATTTGAGTAAAATTTAATTTCTTTTAGTTTAAAATTATTTTTATATTATATTTTAGATTATTTTAATGTTTTAGTGTCGAAAAAATTATTATAAATAAAAAAATATTTTTTTTATATATTTTTTGATAAAAAAATAATTTAAAAAATAATCGACTGTACACTTCCATGTTCATGACCAGGTACGGGAATCGTGTTTCATGTGTTGTGTGAGATAAATTATTGAAGATACCAAAGGATCCATGAACAACAACAAAGTTTTAAAATAATTAATGTTTGCACAACCACACTTCAATGCTTTAATATTTCTTTGTTGTGTGGTCACTTTTCAGAACTATAAATCACTATCGAAAAGAATAAATTTGCAATACAATGTCTCATTAATAACTACTGTTTTTTTTTTTAGGCTAGTGAAAGTATATATGTACAGTCCACGAGCGTCCAGGTCTGGCAAAACAAAAAAATCAAAAAGCAAATGATATTTTTGGACTGCAAGGAGGTCGTGAGATTGGGTTAAAAATTATTGAAGCGAACCTAGTATTATTGATATGAACCTCATGATTATATATTCATGCAATCCACACTCAAGATTAAAATTTAATTTTAAAAAATCAATAAAAGTTTGATAGGTATGTGAAACAATAAAAATAAGTCCCAAGACACTTATACCATTGAAATTAAATCAAATAACTCCACAAAATCAGTTAATCTTAAATAAATTGGTTTAGTTCTTTTATAATCCAAATAACACTATTAGAATTCATAGTTTTCCCGACGGAATATATCAATCGATGTGAGATTCAGACTTCGTCGGTATATTTTTTACCGACTAAATCACCGACAGAAAGTGTTCGTTTACATGTCTTTCATCGGTAATCCCACATTCCGTCTCTAATTCTGTCGGAAACAAAAAAAAATTACCGATGGTTTTCCAGACGAAAAATGCGCACAAAAAAAAAATTCTCGCTCGAAATATACCGACAGATATATTCCATTGGTGATAGTGGCATATTCAGTAAATATTTTTCAACTCTCGGTAAAATGCCGACGGACTTTATCCGTCTATGAAGGCGTCGGTGATTGTGGCATTTTTAGTAAATATTTCTCAACTCTCGGTAAAATGTAGACGTAGACATTCCGTCGGTGGGGTTTTTGAGGTTTTTTTTTAAAAAAAAATTATTTAGAATAAATAATATAAAATTATATAAATTAATAGTAAAAAAAACCAATTATGCAAATAAAAATTTATTAAACATCAAAAATAAAAAAAAATAAAGTTAAATAATATTCATTACAAATTTAATGTGTTTCCAAAAAAAATATTAAACTAGAACAATGACGGAGATGAAGGAGGAGGAGGAGGAGGAGTAGGTTGGTTGTTCCCGAGACCATACAACCAAAAAGGGGGCCGCACATGTATCATCCTTCCGTGATGTAATTTGTTAAGAGTCGTATTTTTCGGTAAGATGAGCCGTGTGTTGTTCATAATTCACCGATAGTTACTTGTATTTTTCAGTAAGATAAGCTGCGTGTTGCTGCAAGGCCACGAACTCTTTAGATTGGGTACTCGATACTGATTGATAGCTCCCAACGGTTGAGACACTATGGGCCGCTGGCAAGTTCCTGGTCGTGGTGTTGGAGAGCCCGTACACTTGATTTTTATCGGGTCCACTGGACGATCCTACCTCCATCCACAAATTCGGATCGAAATCCAGATGGGTCAAAGGATCGTCTCCATATCTCTCCCTCAACCGACTATTATAAGTCTCCTGAAAATGAAAAAAGAAATCATCATATTCAATTTAATAAAAATAATAACTTACGAAATAAAATGGTTGAATAAACATACTACAAAGTGTTGAGCGCGGTTATAACAACCCCAATTGTTAACTTAGTTCTTCTATTAAACTTCCATATAAAGGGTAAATGGAGCATAATTTTTTTTTTCATTGAGTTCGTTGAAATTTCTAATGAAATTTCGGTAGAGTCTCCCCTAAACCGGGAGGTCCCAAGTTATCGACAATTTACCCTGCACCCATTTATAATCACATTCCTACCATAATCACATCCATAATTGGTAAACATTAACCATTTAATTCATTCAAGAATGTATTTAGGACAAATCTTTATACTCAATCTCAATCTCATATCACATGTATAAGTTAGTAATTAGGAGAACGATCCAAGCACTGAAATTTCATATATAAGCACAACACAACTTAGCATTATAAACTTAAGCTAGTACATTATAATTTCCCAAGCATAGGTTGATACATTTAATATTCCAAAAACAAAATAATACGAGTATATTATTCTATTTAGATTACATGTTTACTGCATAACAAAATTACACGAATAATCCTTAGGTTCCTAACTTATACAAAAAGGGATTAAAGAACCTAAATTCTACTCTTGACGTGAATGGGAAGGACCTACAAAACATAAATTTTTCATATAATTAAAAATAACTAAAATACAAACAATTCACGAAAGAAAATTATACAGCACATCTACCTACTTAAGTCATATGCAATTTAACAGAACCACCAACCCCTTTTAAGGATTATCAAATTTGTTTCCTTTAACTACTTCTGCCCACATCGAGAAGACTACTACCGACACTAATGACCTCCATTAGTGTCTTTAGGTTCCCGTCCTGGGGTTAACAAATCAAATTTATGAAAATGTCGACACAAACGCGACCGTTGGTGTCATTAACTATTTTTGAACCGAAATAGTTAATCAATGTTCCATGTTACCTTGGGAGGTCCTCGGTTATGCCGATGTCAAGGATTCTTGACATCATTAGCTTTCACCTCAGAACGCTAATCAAGTCCCATAAATTTTGCCGATATTGATGTCACCCACCGAATATCATTAACTATTCTGAACCCGAATAGTTAATCAAGTTTTATATTTCTCCTCCCACGTACTGGTAATGCCGATGTTAACCAACTTGGCTAACATCATTAGCCTTCCATATATGGGACAGGCTAATCAAATTTGAAAAATAGTCGTTCCCAAAATTCATTGTTACTGTTCATTTCCTCCAAAAGAACCCATAAATTAAATCTAGTTCTCCGTTTCTATTTTCCCGTCATTTAAGTAAGGCTCTTTCAATTTTACATTCTCCAATAAAGCAAGAAATTGTAGGACAACCAGGGTCTTTATATTTCAAAGCATTATTGTTTTGAAGAATGACACTTACTTGTTCGGCTAAAAAGGCTTTTTTTTTTCACATTCAGTTTTCTCTTCACAGTGCACAGATCTTTCAAAAATTTAGCATAGGAAGGAACCTGTTTAATAGCATCCAACAAAGGTATATTGATCCTTACCTGTTTGAAAGTTTCAAAGATTTCAGAGTTGTGATTGACTTTCCTTTGTTTGCTCATAGCATGAGGAAATGGGAGTGCTGGTGGGGAATCAGCCTTTTCTTTGCAATGTTCAGGTTCACCCTTCCTTACCCTCAGAGACAGACTCATCATCTTTCTCACAAGGTTTAAGAATGGGTTTTTCACTAACCTTACCACTACGAAGAGTGATGACTGATTTGACTTGATCCATGTGTTGGCTTCCAGAACTACTCGCATTTACATTGTATTGCCCTTTTGGATTTTGTTGTGGTTGAGATGGAAACTTACCTTTCTCTTGGAAACTAAGAGCAGATGTTAATTTTGCAAGAGCATCTTTAAAATCTGTCATGCTTTGAGCAAGTTGAGTGTTGATTGTCTCCTGCTTTTCAATGAATGCATGCAATGTGTCCTCAAGATTTCTTATAGGAGGTGGAGAATAAGGAGGTGCATATCCATGAGAATTTTGAAAATTATGGTGTGCTTGAAACGATGGCTGTGAAGTTTGTGCATTGTTGCTATCACTCTTCCAACTAAAATTTGGGTGATTTCTCCAACCAGGGTTATACGTTTGTGAGTATGGGTTATGGTTGGGTCTTTGGAAACTGTTTAAAGCATGGGCTTGTTCATGGAGGCATTCCTTAAAAAAAGGCAAAGTTGGACAATCATTTGTTGAGTGTTCCTTGGTTTCACAAATTTGACACACAATGTCCTGAACAGATTTTAATTGACCACTCTTTTTCAATTCAAGTGCTTCGACTTTTCTAGCTAAAGATGCAAACTTGGCCTGGAGGTCATGATCTTCCCTAAGGTTATGCATACCTCCACTAGATGTATGAGGTTGAGTTTTACTTGGTGCCTCATAAGTACCTGTGGTGTCCCAATTTTGAGCATTTTCGGCTGGCAAGTCTAGGTACTCCATTGCTTCATTAGGGTCTTTATCTTCGAAAGTTCCATTGCACATCAATTCAACCATTTGCCTATCTCTAGGTGTTAAACCTTCATAAAAATGTGAAACCAATCTCCATGTTTCAAAACCATGATAAGGGCAAGTATTAAGCAAATCTCGATACCTATCCCAACATTGGTAAAATGTTTCTCCTGGCTTTTGAGTGAAAGTGATGATTTGTCTTTTGAAAGAGTTTGTTCTGTGAGATGGAAAAAACTTCTTTAAAAATTGTTGTTGCATTTCATCCCAAGCACGAATAGATCCTGGTCTCAAATTTTGTAGCCATGTTTTAGCTTTATCTTTTAATGAAAAAGGAAAAAGCTTTAATCAAATAATGTTCATGCTACAATTTGAGTCATTATAGGTATTACAGACCTCCTCAAATTCCCTTAAATGCAAGTATGGATTTTCTAGGTCTAACCCATGAAAAGAAGGTAGGAGTTAAAATTAAAATGAGATGCATCAGGAGGGAAAACTATGCATAAGGGTGCACTTGTTCTTGTGGGATTCATGTGATCTCTAAGTGTTCTCATACAGTTATTCTTATTATTCTCATTATGAAGTGATTGATTATCTTCTTCGGCCATATTTTCTGAAAATGATGAGGATACCCTACAAAGTCGACCACTTAATGTACGTGACTAAACTCTCATGCACGTGTAAGAAGAAAATAAAATAGAAGAAAAAGAAACAAAAGTTAAATAAAATGAAAAATGAAAAGAGAAAATAAAATAAATATTATAATTTATACAAGAATTTACCTCCCCGGCAATGGCGCCAAAAACTTGACACGACCAAAAGCTTGATGTCTTTTCCCAAGTGCAGGAGTGTCGAAGTAATAAATAACCCGGCAAGACCGGGGTCGAACCACAGAGAGGTTAATTGTATAAATTATAAATAACAATACAACAACAACAACAACAACAACAACAACAACAATAACAATAACAATAACAATAATAATAATTATAATACTCAATACGTGGCGTTGTTACACCTGAGAATGATCCAAAAGATCGGGTCACAGGTTTCCAGCCTATATACTGAGTTTATGAAAAGATCAAAGGGATATATTACAGAATGTAAATAACAACAACAACAATAATAAAAATAGTAGTAGTAGTAGTAGTAGTAATAGAAGAAGATGAAGAAATTAATGAGAACTTTGAGTTGGAAGATTAATGTAAGGATTAAACAATGATACAAACGAATGTCAAGGTTAGAGGATCCACTAATGGTACTTCAAACAAGTATAATATAAACTCTTATTACTCAATTGGAAACCACACATAAAGGAGGTTCCAATCAGATTATAAATTGTTAACATGATTACATTAGTTATCTTATTCGAATAAAGCTAATACTTGTAAATGTTGGCAGGCATTCATAATTATAACTTATGTTAACAACAAATCAAGTCCCTTTCATAGCTCAGGTGTCGGTTATACCATACAGTATGGGCTATGAAAGTACCAAGTATTTTTTGTACCAAGTGTTATACAACATAAATCTAGATTAACCATTTAACAAGCAAAGTATTAAAAGTGAACAAGATAACAAATATAAAACATGTTAGTATCCAACGTTAAGGTCCATGTTAAGTTTATATTATACTTATTCTTACACCATTAGTGTACCCTTTTCACCTTGACATAATTAACTTAGCTAAACATAATGAAAGAAAGAAACATAAATGAACAAGATAAGAACATAAATGAGAAAGAGGTTAACTAAGTAAAGGAAAGGAAACAAAGTGCATAAACTTGATATTAATGAAAGCAAAACATAAGCAATATAAAGAGAGAAAGCAAGAGCATGATCTTGATTTGAAAACCAAGATGCCTCAATACATGGTAAGTGCCTCCTTTTATAGGCCAAAATTTAGAACTATTGATTTGTTGACTAATTGATGAGTGGGTGGCCACATCTTGACTTGGTGACAATCCTTATCTTCTTGTCTGAACAAGACGTCATTTCTAACATCATAATTTGCCCATAATCCTCAGGAATGTTCTAGGAAATTTTCTCAGCTTTCCAACAAAAAAAAGATGAGGTCATTTGAACTTCTAGAACTCAAGATATGGGCTGAACACTAAATAGTGTCTGGGCTGCAGGACAGCTTCGGACTTTTTCGTTGTTCCTGTAATTTGGACTTGAAAACAGCCTTCTTAGATCTTGGTGTCCAAATGAAAGTTGTAGGCCTATGTTTTACCTTTCCATCCATATAAAATGGACTTAAATCCGAGATCTAGATCTCCAAATATGATCCAATTACCGAGCAATGTTCCGGTTTGGACTGCACCGACATCTCTTTTCTAAGTTTGGCCATCTCTTTGTCCTTTAACTTTCAATGCTTAAACTCATCAATCAATCCTTTTATTTATGTGATAGTCCTGCATTTAAATGAGCATTTACCATAAATTAAGGTATCTTATAATATCAAACTTGTTATTATAAAACATGCTTTAGTTAAGGAGTTATTGATACTTCAAGTGCAAAATGATGATATAAAACCTTGATAAACATGCACTTTTAAGTACTAATCAACTACAATATTTTAGGTGCCTTAAAAAGATGAAATGAGTGCATAAAAGAGAGGAAGGTAACCCTTGGTTCCCTTAAGCATGTTTCGGCCAAGGGCTAAACCAGGGAGGGAAGGGAAAATTCTGGTGGATTGAGTAATTCTTCATGCATAATTTAGTGATATAAATGGTCTTGAATGTGGAGGGGTGAAAGGAATATATATATGAGAGAGAGAGAGAGAGAGAGAGAACAGATGCAGGGTCGGTCATTAGAGGAAAGGAAAAGAGGGAAGGAGAACTTATGGTTGCTTAATTAATTAACACCTTGAGAGGTCATAAATGAGACGGATTACCATGAATAAGGGGAAGGCATGGGCGTACCTGATGAGGAAGTATGGAGTGGAGATAAAATTGGAGATGCCTTGTCCATTTACGAAACAAGGCAAATTTGTCGCCCTGGTTCCTGAGGGAATTTGGATATGAAGAAGATAGATTCCAGAGAGGGTCCCTTCATAGAAGTTGTAGCCAGAAGTGTTAAATTTCTAACGAGTTTGACCTTGCCTAATTTGGAGTGCTGGAACTCTAGATACAAATAAAAATATGAGGAGAGGTCAAGCTGCCACCCCTACTAGCAGATTCGGCCAAGTCAACAAAACGACGAGATTTAGACATACGAAGAGTAGAATTTGTTTTCATGCCCTTGGTAAAATATGTAACATTGTGTCGTGATCTTCAGAAAGGAATAAAATATGATTGAAATTAAATTCATAATGTTCATTAGGATTACTAATGAGCTGAAATTTTAAAGGATAATAATGAGGGATTTAGGTGAGAAAGAATAATGATAAAGAGAAATGAATATTATCACCATTTCTGTTGTTATGTTGTGATATGTGGATTAACATGGAAATAATGATGGGTTTTTGTGGTTTCAGGAGGAACCACGGGAGGAATGCAACATAACAGGGGAACGCAAGTCGAGCGTCCATAGTAGGTAAGTACTCGATACCTATATCTCCTCTAGTTCATAATTATTTTACAAACTATTGAACTATAAAAAATTAGTGCTTATAGATGAGGAAAAGAAAAGGGGGAAAGAAAGGTTAAATGACGGGAAAATAGAAATGGAGAACTAGATTTAATTTATGGGTTCTTTTAGAGGAAATGAATAGTAACAATGAATTTTGGGAATGATTGTTTCTCGAATTTGATTAGCCTGTCCCAGATATGGGAGGCTAATGATGTTAGCCAAGTTGGTTAACATTGGCATTACCGGTACGCGGGAGGAGAAATATAAAACTTGATTAACTATTCGGGTTCAAAATAGTTAATGATATCAGCGGGTGACGTCGATATCGGCAAAATTTATAGACTTGATTAGCTTTCCGGTAATGGAGAACTAGATTTAATTTATGGGTTCTTTTAGAGGAAATGAATAGTAACAATGAATTTTGGGAATGACTGTTTCTCGAATTTGATTAGCATGTCCCAGATATGGGAGGCTAATGATGTTAGCCAAGTTGGTTAACATTGGCATTACCGGTACGCGGGAGGAGAAATATAAAACTTGATTAACTATTCGGGTTCAAAATAGTTAATGATATCAGCGGGTGACGTCGATATCAACAAAATTTATAGACTTGATTAGCTTTCCAATGTGAAAGCTAATGATGTCAAGAATTCTTGACATCGGCATACCCGAGGACCTCCCAAGGTAACATGGAACATTGATTAACTATTTCAGTTCAAAAATAGTTAATGACACCAACAGTCGTGTTCGTGTCAGCATTTTCATGAATTTGATTAGTTGACCCCAGGAAGGAAAACTAAAGATACTAATAGAGGTCATTAGTGTCGGCACTAGTCTTCTCGATATGGGGAGAAGTAGTTAAAGGAAACAAATTTGATAATCCTTAAAAGGGGTTGGTGGTCGTGTGTTAAATTGCATATGACATAAATAGGTAGATGTGATGTATAATTTTCTTTCGTGAATTATTTATATTTTAGTTATTTTTAATTATATGGGAAATTTATGTTTTGCAGGTCCCTCTCATTCACATCAGGAGTAGAATTTAGGTTCCTTGATCCCTTTTTGTATAATTTAGGAACTTAAGGGATTATTTATGTAATTTTGCTACGTAGTAAACATGTAACCTGAATAGAATAGTAAACCCCTTATATTTTTTTGTTTTTGGAATATTAATGTATTAATCTATGCTTGGGAAATTATAGTGTACTATCTTATGTTTAGAATGCTAAACTGTGTTGTGCTTATATATGAAATTTCAATGATTGGATGGTTTTTTTAATTACTCAATGATATGAGATGGAGATTGAGTACGAAAATTTATCCCGAGTATATTCTCGAATGAATTAAATGGTTGATTTGTATCAATTATGGATGTGATTATGGGTGGGATGTGATTATAATTGTGTGCAGGGTAAATTATCGATAACTTGGGACCTCCCGGTATAGGAGAAACTCTGCCGGAATTTCATTAGAAGTCACGAGAACTAGGCTAATATTTCAAAAATTTCAAAAAAAAATTTTTATTTTCATTTAATATCAAGGATTATGAACTTATACATAAGACGTATTCCTAATATTAAATAAGCATTAGTTATTCTTTCTATTGACATTAGAATGATTATGTTTTATCCGATAAGATAAGAATCTCCTTACCGAGAAGGATTTTTCTTAAACCTTAGAGAGATCAACAATTAGAAAACGTGGCAATACCTTAGTTTATATCAGACAATCAAACAATGCAGCTTACCTTAGGTATGATGTATTTGGGATGGTAATATTTTTTTCCTTACACAACCAGTCCTTGTGCCCAATATTTGAGATCAATTAAGGTTCCTAGTAACCAAAAACTAGGTGGTGACTCCCGTTCTCTCTTTTCACTAATAACATACAAGAATTTCTTATCTACCCTATTTTCCAGATACTCAAACCAATAAAGTGGAAGCATTCATCACGACGTTGCACACGTGCGATAAAATTCAAACTATTAAATAAAAGGAGTAATCATTCATCAAGTTCCACTAACCTCCCTCTGATATGGGCATGTTTGTTGTTTTTTTTTTTTTTCTTGGGAAGCAGGCGACATCTCTCCCACTAACTTTTCTAGCATGTCCTAAAATATTGTGTAGTTTTACATCCTCTTTGACATGTCATCGAAAGCTGTGTGGCTTCATGATTATCTTTTTGGTACACATGCCAATCAAGATCAATATCAATCATGGTCAATAAAGAAACCAAAAGGTCATTAGTAATAATATTGTTAATAATAATGATAAAAGTTTAATGTCTTTTTTATTTTAATCATTAGTCTTGGATTTAAGTGATTTGACCTCAATTGAACATTAAATTTTTAATTTTTTTTAATTTAACCCTTGATTGCAATCAATTAGGTCCTATAATTTGATGTCTTTTGCAGATTGATCACTGGATGCGAATTTCTTTAATTTAACCCCTAATTGACCCTAAAAATTTTGATTTTCTTATGATTTTACCCCTAATTTTCAATCAATTAACATGGTAAAAAATGAATTTGATCTTCTAAAATGCCAACCTTCTTAATTAAGTTCAAATTGAGCTCTCAAAATTAATTCTTCACCAATTAAGCCCTAAATAAAATTAATTTGATTGGTCCTTAGATGTGAATTTCTTCAATTTAACTCCTAATTGACCCCAAAACTTTGATTTTCTTATGATTTTACCCCTTATTTCAATTAATTAACATGGTAAAAATTGAATTTGGTCTTCTAAAATTCCAATATTCTTACTTAAGTCCAAATTGAGCTCTTAAACTTAAGTGTTCACCAATTAAATCTTTAATAAAATTAATTTGACCCATTTAAAGTATAATTAAGTTCTTATACTTAATTAAATCGTTCAATTGGATCCAAATTAATTCTTTAACATAACTAATAATTTAATTTGGCCTATGATTAAATCAAATTGGCTTATTAAAAATCTAATTATGTCTTTAAATTTAAAAATTATGCATATTTGTCTAATAATGATTTGATTTGACCTTGAATCTACATTGTCTCTCCAGGTTTGGGTGTAACGAGCTACAATTAGACTTCTAATTTGTCTAGAATTGCAATTTGATCTTCCTATATGTTTGAAATCCTTTATAGTATGCTTTTCCAAGTCGTCAGTCTTCTTGCTTTCTTTATTTTATATTTTTAATTTGGAAAGAAAAAAGATGAATTTGAGGAATAACCTAGAAATAGATTATTGTTGTTATTATTAGCATAATTATTATTACTACTAATTAATATCATCATTATCATTATTATTATTATTATTATTATTATTATTATTTCCTGCAATCTTTCATCAAATTCAAATTATAAAATGAAAAAAAAAAAAGGAATAATCATTCATCAAGTTCTACTAATCTCTTTGTCATGTGAATGTGTTAGTTTTATAATGGACTCCAAGATGCTGGGTTGGATGGTATGATCAGATTTGTTTATGGTAATAGTCAATAGAATTATTGAGGAGAAATAAATAATTTCTGCGTAGGTGGAATCAAAGAAAAGATTGTCTCCAAAACCTAATTTGTGGGGGCCTCTCATAGTAGTAGGCAGTAGCTGGGTATCCTTGGGCTTTGGGTCGCGGCTTCAGTGAACTCCGACCAACCTGGAAGGTGAATTTAGAATCTTATTGACTTGCTTGAACCGTTCAGATTAAAAAATAGATAAAAGAAGAAAAAAACGTCATTAACTCAGATAAAAATCTAGTTTCATCCCTTCACTGAGTTGATTTGAGTTTCACCGGTTAAAATCCGATCTTTAACCCAATAATTTTAAAAAATATAAAACTCATAAAACAATGTCATTTTAATTATTATTTTTTAAAAAATTGAGATCAATAAACCTAATTTTTATAAGATATTCAACTCAAATTTTATTGATGTTGTTAAAAAACAAGCATGATTATAATTGTATTATTTTATTTATTTATTTATTATGAAATTTTTGTGGTTAATTTTAAAAATAAGATGGTTCACCTTGCTTTTAGCTGATAAAAATAAAGTCATTCTAATTTCTTAAAAATATTTTTTTTTTTCTTAATAAATTAAAGTTTTTTTAAAACAAAAAAACTGCATTGCCTTTGTTACTTACCAGTACTATAGAGTGTGTTTGGTATTACGATAGCTGTTGTGGTTGTGGTTTGAAAAATATTGTTTTATAAAAAATACTTTTAGTTGAAGTTGGTTTGAAAAAATAGATGTTTGGTTAAAACTATGATTGAAATTGAGGTTAAAGAAAAAATAGTTTAATGTGTTTGGTTAAGAAAGCTTTTAAAATTGAGATTATAAAATAATTTTTAAAAAATATATATTAATATTGATTATATTTAATTTAAATATTGTGAATTTAATTATTGTTATTACATCATGAAATAAATCATTATTTATATAAAATATTTTTTATTTTTCCATGAAACCATCTATAATTCCATTACGTACGAAATACATCCGACAAGAACTACAGTTTCCATAATTTTTTTAGCGTGTAATAAAATTAGATAAAAATATTATCAGGTATAAAATTCACACTAAATTAGTTTTTTTTAAAAAAAAAATTAACATATTAAAAATAAATAAATAAAATAAAATTCACACAATGCAAGAGAATTACATTGTTCATGTTAATTGCACTGTTCATTAAACAGTACAATTAACATGTACAGTGCAAGAAAAGCAAGAAATCATTGCTTTTATTTAACTGCATTTTCAACCCAAAAAACAAGTAAGATTCATGAACAGTATATTGCTTCATATTTTTTACCAAACGACTGCGACTGTGTTTTAATTAAATCACAGCCACAGCCAAACAGACACAGCCACAGCCACACAGACTCATATAAATCACTGTCTAATCAGATGCAGACCAAATTTTCTTTTGAGGGTTAAAATTGTACATCTAAGAAGAAAATAGATATGGAGGGGAGGAGTAAGGCTGCTATGGAGGGTAGTAGTACGGATGCTATGGAGGGGATTCGCCGGGCTGCTGTAGCTTATTATGATCATCTGCCCGATGGGAAAAAGAAAAACGCCGCAAAAGCTTTCAATGCCATGGATAAGAACGGCGACGGGAAAATTAGCCTACTTGAATACGTTGACTATCTCAAGAAAAAAAAAGCCACGGGTTTCGCTCAACAGAGCATCTTTAGGGCGCTGGACAAGGACGACAATGGAAGCTTGGATTTTGAGGAAGCCATCGTCTTGTTCTACCTCATGAAGAGTGGAAGAGCTCTAATTTGCAAGGGTTGTGAGAAGTTCTTGGCAGGAGCATACTTCAGTTGCTCTCAATGTTTCTTCAATGTTTCAGTTAGCACCTATGAAATTTGTTGTGATTGTTATGGTGGTAAAAAGTTCGCACACAACGATGGGCACATCTTCTGCGATAACTATACTTTACTACGTCAAAGCAGGAGCGCGATACAAGCGGCGCCCCGCCCCAGAAGGGTAATTCACTGATTTGTTTACTACTTATTACAATACATTTGCCTAAATCTAATTGTTTTCGGAGCTTTACGTTTTTTTCTTTTTCTTTTTGATAGTCGATATTTTTATTTATTTATTTTCAATTTCAGCTGTCATTTTTATGTGTTGAGATTTTATTTTCTTTACATGATCTTTCTAATTCAAAGTGTCATGAAATTAAATCAAAGATCAATTTAATGAAATAGAATTTAAGGCTAGTCTTAAAAAAATAATAAAAACAATGACCAATTGTTTTAATTAAAACTGTGCTTTTATTCATTTTCTTGTGAAAATCTTCATTTTAGTCTATCTAAATTAATGATTTTTATTTATGATTCTGAACTTTATTTTTTAATATTTCAATTCCTTGGTATTGAGATAAGAGAAAAACTCGGTAAGAAAAAGGGAATGGTAGTCAACGATGAGTGTCATTTGAATTCCCGTATTGATTGAAGTTCTTTAATTCTGATCTGGATGAAGAGATTAATTTATATTTTCAGGACTGGCTTCAAAAATAACTAGTTGGAATCCTCATATTTTCATTAATACAAATATTCTCTCCATCTAATTGATAAATAAATACTATATATTAAGTATAAAAAATGTGTTTGCTTATAAAAATATGAACTCAGCCTCTAATATATTTGCGTATTATCTTTAATTTCAGAAGCGAGACATGGCGCTTAAATACTTTAAAAGTGTTCGTGATTGCATAACTAATGGTGATGATGATGATGATTCATCAAAATTTAGCTGTAGCATTATGTGAAAGAAAACAATGATGCATTTTATCAGAAGTCAAGTGCTTCAATCGTACTGTAATTGCTGATGAGGTAAGAACAAATGACTGGAAACTCTTCAAGTAAAGCTCACATCCAGTAGAGAATAAACTCAAGTTACTTTTATGGAGTTGTATTTTTGTGTTGCTGTATCTATTTTGTGGCAATGATTGTATTCTCATGCATTCGATCTCCATATTCTCATGTGTACTTTTGGAGGGCATTGAGAAGTTGTTAGTTTAATCTTAAGCTGCTCTTATGTAAAATCATGTGGTTAATGAAGCTTATCTAGCAAAATCATTGAGCACCATCACAAGTGACTGCTGGATGCGACAAGACACTCTAAATAGTTTTTCATTGCAATCGTGCTTGATTTAAAAAATTATTAAATTTATATTTTTAAAAATACCAACTGCTTAAGGATCTTTGTCAAAGATTGACGTACCTTTGCCACTTAAGCTTGTTTACCAGTATTTGTTATACTCTAGAATTATTGCTCTAATTCCATCAAATCTTATACAATCATCGTTTTCTAGGTGTTATAATTCAAATGGGAGATATGAATATTATGATGAGGTCTTGGGCTATTTGATTGAAAATTACAAAAATTTCAAGTATCACGTTCAGAAGCTGGTAAGCAAGGGATGAATTGAGTTTGTGAAGCATGAAGCTAAATTTTAATGGTATGCATATTGACATGTAGTGAATTTAGTAGTTATGAACTCACAAATCATGGTTCTTTGCAAGTCAAAATCATTACGTCGGACAAGGTCAAAACTTATCAATTCTAACTAACCTTGCTTGAAATGAGAAAATATCATCTTTGCTTATTCCTCTTACAATTCTTAAAATATATATCTTTTGCAATTCTAATTTGAGCCTGATATAATATTTCTTTCAAAAAGAAACCCTAACATGGATCACTCCCCATACTAGGGGCAAGAAGAAAATGTGAGTAAACTACCGAAATGCACACATGAATCTATAAAAGTCAGAACCCAACGCTAGAGGGTGTTATCATAAAAAAGGGAAGGACAAGAAAAAGGAAGCAAAAAATAAAAGGAAGAAAAAGAAGAAATAAAAGAAAGGAAAAGAAAAAAAAACATGTGATTCTATGATGCTTCAAGACTAAAACAAAGATCCTGAAGCAACACTCTTCATTAAGTCCATTGAAACGACATCACAAAAGAAAAGAGGTAGAAGAAAAAAGTGATCATAAGTCATTTGAAACCATTAAACACCTTTTAAGCCTATGAATTTTCATTCCCTTCATGACCATAAGCCATAACCTATGTTATGTCATTTTAAAAGCCATTTTTAATCAAGCGAGTGACTTGAACTGATAAATGGCGCTCTCAAAATGTAAAGAGTTTTTCTTTAAATGTCATGGCTTCACTAAGTTACTGGTTGTTGTTACCCATTTTTGAGTTCCCACACAAACAATGAAAAAAATATATACAAAGTTCAATTTGAGGTTCAAAAATACAAGAATTGAAATTTGACAGCATATCATTGACTGATGAGAGCTTTGTTGATTAGAAAAATTCAATTTGAGGAAGAAAAGTTCAAAATCAGATGTTTATGAATTCAATTAAATTTTATCTAAGATTTAATTGAATTTATGAAGGGTTTGATTACAAGATAAATTGATTTTGAAGTCAATTTAGGCGTTTATTGGAAGAAATCAAAGTTTTGGGGTTCAATTATAATTTTGGAAAGTTGATTTGGTCAAATCAGGGGCTTAATTGTATAATTATTGAAGTTTGATAGTCAATTATGGACTTGATTGAAACAATCCAAAACCAAAGACCAAATCGAAAAAGGCGCGTAAATAGAGGGGTTGAAATTGACCAAATCAAGAGCTAAATTGAAGAAATTAGAAGTTTATTGATCAATTGATGGTCAAATTGCATGAATCAAAGACTAAAGGCTGTCTTGTAAATGACGCTGAAATCAAGGGATCCAATTAGGATTTACCCAAGGATTTAATTACAAGATTTCAGAAATTAAGTGACCACACTGAAAAAGGCCATTTTGCATCCCAAAACGTCACCGTTTCAAAGGACCCTGTTTATTGTCATCTTCATTTCACCAGGAAACCGTTTCAGCAGGAAGAAGAAAAGATAATTAGCCCCAGCTGCCCACAATGCAATACGTTACTAAAAACGTATGGCATTCATTTGGCTATAAAATCAAAGAAAGAAACGATGCCCCATGACCTGTTAAACGTCTCCAAAACGATCGCCGACCGTTAACTTTACTTCAGCCATAACAGTCCTGGGCGGTTTTTTCTCTGGGTATAAAAACCAGAGAACATAGAAGAGCAAGGAAAAAAAAAAGGAGAAGAAGAAGAAAGAACGGGACAGAAGGGGAGAAAGGAAAAACACAGAGATGACAGAAAAACACCCACCGCCCAACCGGTCACCAGCACCAACCGTCAGCTTCTCACCATCTTTCTCCCCCTGCTACAACACCCGTGAAGAAGAAGAAGAAGAAGAAGCCTGCGCCTCTGCACAGATGGGAAGAACAGCAAACACTGCACGCCACCACAGAGAAGAGCCACCGTCTGCAGTCACCATCAACAACGACATTACCACTATTAGAAACAGAAGAAGAAAAGGAGAAACAGGACACAGAAGCGGGGAGAAGATGGAACACAGAAAAAACAGAACAAAGAAGGAACAGAACCATCGTCCAACAGCATATAGCCGGCAGCTCCAGCTCCCGCAAGAACGGACGACCGTCAGGTAAGCCTTCTCTTCTTCTTCTTCTTCTTCTTCTTCTTCCTCGCCCGGGCTGCTCCACTGTTTGTTTTTGTTTACTGGGCCGGGTAGTGCCGACCCAGCCCAAAAAAAATTTCAAAAAATATATTTTTGGAAAATTTGTGATTTCCCCACGTATTTTTAACTGCATTTTGATTAATATTTTTTTGTATTTTATATTGTAAAGATACAAATTCGGTATTAAAATACCTGATTTTCGTCAAAACATAAAAAAAAAATGTTTTGTTTTCATGTATACGGCCAAATCTCTCTAAAATAATTAATAATAATAAATCATATTGTATTTTCATACAACAAAGAAAATTTCAAAAAATATGTATTAGCATGCATTTTGGCTTTAATAACCAGTTTATTAAAGTCACGAGAACTAGGCCAATATTTCAAAAATTTCAAAAAAAAATATTTTGTTTTCTTTTAGTATATGGGGTTACGACCTTATACATATTTCAGATATTAAATTCTTTTGCTGACGTTAGAACAGTTAGGTTTTACCCGATAAGATAAGGATCTTATTACCGATGAAGACTTTTCTTAACCATAGACGGACCAACAACTAGAAAACACGATAAGACCTTAGATTTTATCAGACAATAAAACAATGCAGCTTACCTTAGGTACGACGTATTTGAGGTGCTAACAACTTCCCTTTACGCAACCAGTTCTCGTACCCGATCTCTAAAACCAATTAGGGTTCTTAGTGACCAAAATACTAGGTGTCGACTCCCATTCCATTTTTCCACTAATATAAAACAAGAATTCCTTGTCTCCCTGTATTTGCCAAAAGATAAAATATAACTTTGAGAGTCGATGTTTTTGTCGCGACGCTGCACACATGCGACACTGGTTATTATGCATTTTGATGAAATGGTTGCTCGAAAGAGACAATCATCTTGATACAACCTCGAGTCTTGACTTGAACCTCTTGTTGTTAAAATCTACAAAAGGTCACCTCATCATGTACTATCAAATGATATACCTAAAATAAGAGATCAAAATTAACATAGAGAACCATGAAAGGGCCAAACAAATGTTTTAATCTTACATCAAATCAATTTTTATTTTCAAAATGCAAAATAATCAAAAGATTGCATGTATTAAATGGCGCATGTTGGGTCTTTAACATGGTTGATTTTTTAAAATAACTTTCAAAACTAGCATCCTTTTGTTTTCATTTTCAATAATGAGATAAGAATTGGCAAGATCTTTGAAAATCCATTGTTTAAAAGCAAGTGGTCCATTAATGAGTCTTCCAAAATCCTTTATGAAGATAATGCAAAAGAGCATAGTCAAATCAATTAATAATGCCCAGGTCAGGAAAACAAAAGTATGGTTCAATTAGAGGTAGCTTCATGACTGATTGACAATCTAAGATGAGACCAACACTAGAAAACCTTTTTATAATTGTTGGTAGGATACACATAGCTAATTAGAGGGAAGTTTTTGAAATAATCCAAGAAGTTGAATGATTTGTTAAAATCCTTGATGGTAAAGCAAGCAATACCATATTTAGGTCATAATTTTGCTTAATAAACACTAAGAGCAATAATTGTCGCAGACAGTCCAGGATGAGCACTACACTTACATTTAAGTAGAGGATTGATATATGATAAACTCAAATGAGTGGGTAAATTAGAAAGTTGAGAGAGCTTTGGATAGCAAACAAAATGCACCATATGACGATGAAGCATCCAAGACGGGGGCCTATTTTTCAAACAAAGTAAGGATGTATACATGTTATCTAACCTCAAAGCATTGCATAAATATTTTTGAATTTTTCATGAAAAATCCTTAATGAAATCCAGCAAGATTTTGATGAATTTAAATTGACAAAGAAATAATCCTTAAGCTTAGAAGCAAAGAATCATATTTTTGACCTTGCCATTAAAAAGGAAAGGTCAACCTAGTAATTAGAAAGCATTGAGTTTACAAACCTCGCAATCAGGAAATATCAGTTCAGTCCTGCAATCAGAAAGCACCGAGTTTTCAAACCTCGCAATCAGGAAATATTAGGACAACCTGCAATCATGAAGCACCGAGTTCTCAATCAGGAAGTATCAGGTCAACCCTGTAGTTAGGAAGCATCAAGTTTTCAAACCTCGTGATTAGGAAGTAACAAAAATTTTGGTTCTTGTTAAAGGAAATCCCTAGTTGGGATTTCAGGTTCACCAAGCTAAAGATAAAGACCAAGGTTCTGGTTAAAGTGAATCTCTAGATTGGGATTTCAGGTTAACCAAGCTGAAGTTAAAAATTTTAGTTTTAGTTAAAAGGAATCACCATATTGGGATTTCAGGTTAATCAAGGTAAATACAAAGATTAAAGTTCTTATTAAAGGGAATCGCCATATTGGGATTTTAGGTAACCGAACTGAAAATAAAGACCAAGGTTTTTGTTAAAAGGAATCGCTAGATTAGGTTTCAGGTTGATCGAGTTAAAGGCAAAAATTTTGATCATGGTTAAAAGAAATCGCTAGATTGGGATTTCAAGTAGATCGAGCTGAAGGCAAAAATTTTAGTTATGGCTAAAGAAAATCATCAAATTGGAATTTCAAGTTAACCAAGCTATTTATAGAGATTTTGATTATAAACTGGAGAGAACCGCTAAGATGTGGGACTTTAGGTCAACCCCTAGGCTTAAAGCATTAGTGTTGCACGCAGACATGAACTAGGAAATAACAGAGGCATGTGCCTAGAATGACGCCAGTGACAAACCTATCCCTGAACTAGCTCATGCAAATCCTCATGGCCAGTATGATAATAGTATTCTTCTAATAAAGAAGATTGAGGTAAGGTTTCTAGAAATAATACGTATGATCAAGATTATCATATGAAGGTTATGATTTCTTGTTTTGGTGGTGATTTAGGAGTAGAGGATTTTCTTGATTGGTTAGTTGAATGTGATCGATTTTATAAGCATACAAGAGTTTCATATTCAAGGATGATAAAAACTACAAGGTTTAAATTGAAGCATGAGACCTTAGTCTGATCAGATAGACTATTGGAAACTAGGAGGTAAGAAGGTAAAAGACCTATTAAGACTTGGGAGCAGATGAAGCGGTTGTTGAGAGGTAGATTTTTGCCTCTTGATTTAAAAGACCTCTTCCTTAAGTATCAAAGATGTTTCTAAGATTCTCAAAACTTGCATGAACATACAACAAATTTTTTGCTCCTAGCCGAGTGAAATAATCTACATGAAACTTGTCGCATGTCGAAGCCAAAATACACATATTATTGAAAATTAGAGTCCCCACTAGAAATTAAAGAAAATTAAGGATCCTAAAAAAAATAAGCATTAGTTCTAGAAATTCGAGTAAGAGGTTAGCTATGCTTAAGATAAGAACGATGTCATCCATAAAGCATCATATTTTATGAAAGGTTATCTTTACTATATGTTCACTTAAATTTATCTTTTTTATTGTCATCAATTATCCTAATTAATTGTTTTTATTATTTTTTATTATATCTAATTTTATAAAAAGTTTAACATTAGTCTTCAAATACATTAACATGTAGACATAATAAGCATAACTAGCATTTGATTTTCACATATGAACATCGATCGTTTTAAAAAAGAACGTGTCAAACTAAGCCATTTTTAAGATGTGGTTCCATATGAATAATAAAAAATGAATTGGAATTTAGCCCATTCACTATGGTGAATTGCAAAACAAACCCGAAAATCATTATTATTATTCTATGAGCTTTAATAAAACCATATTGACACAACCCAAGTTATCAATTCGTATATATACTTGGAAAATATAAGGAAGCATTTGTTATAAATTTTCTTTTGCACTTTGTTTTTGTGCTTTTTTATAAGACTGTCACTATCAATAATAATAATAATAAATTTGGACTTTCACAAAAATAAAAATAAAAAATATTTACAAAATTTAAACATATAAATAGCAATAAAATATTTATTTGGGTTGAAATTGGGCTTGAGCTGAAAAAACACCAAAAAATGTTAAAAAAAAATACCACTGGGCCACGTGGCGCGCTTGCACCCACATGCTGGCTATTTCACCAATCTTAGGATTACGCCCACGTGCCTTCACTCACCATTTATAACCTGCAAAGGGAGTGAATTAATTTGGCCAAATCAAGACACCAGCTCCTTTTTCTTCTCCTGTTGTCGGGGCTTTTTTTTTTTTTTTTTTTTTTGTCTCTCGGTGTTTCTTCTCTTTTCAGCTGGGTTGTCGTCGAGATAGTTGGGTTGGGTTTGATACTTTGACTGGTTCAGTTTTAAGAAGTGGGGTCTACTGGATTGTTACCGTGAAGGGGGACCTGCCTACTGGTTTCGACAGTGTATCCTAAGGTTTGTGAGAGGGCGGTTTTCATGGTGATTGATAGCTGTAGAATGCATATGGTGGCTCAGGGCTGTGGGATTTGGAAATTATTCTTGAACTTCAAATTTCTTTCACTTCAAATTAAATCAAACTAAACTATTTTTTAAATATTTTCTTCAATTGAGACCTTTACTATGAACAAAAAAAACTGTCAAACTCAATTTGTTTTTATTTGTGATACTCTATTATTGTCGATATAATTTCAAACCTCAACTATTTTTGTATTTTGTTCTCCTTCTTCTTCTTTGACACACAAGAATTAAATAAAAAAATAAAGAAAATAACTAACACTATTTAAAAGATATTTTTCTATTTTTTTTCAAAGTATATACAAAAATAAAAATAAAAAATTGGATTACAACAAAACTGACAGGCAATAAGTTGCTTGATAAGTAAAGAGATTGAAACCTGCCATAAGTGATAGAATTGGGCTACAAAGGAGGGTTGCTGCCAGAGAGCCTTGACTTACACCAGATGAGAAGGGAAACCAGCCATAAATTAACAATTAATCTAAACAAGCTAATGTTGGATCTAGTTATGATAAAAATAAAAATAGGCCTCAAGCAATTTCTAATAAGAATAACTAGAAAAAGAAATAATCCCCATGCCAAGCCACCTTTAATAAACTGTTATCGATGCAATTAGAAATAGCAAAAATCCAATGTATGTCCTTAGATGAGGCTAGTTGGTTGGTCACCGGAACCTTCAAAATATAATTTTGACTTTACTTATCACAAATAAAATAAATTTGTAGTATGATTTTGAAAACCAAATTGAACCCATGAGAAATTTTGTTTAATCTTCCTATAAAATATTGAAATAAAAAAATAATTGGGGATTTGAATAAAAAATTAAAGAAACAAAATTCTGAAAATAAAAATAAATTGATATGTCATTAATTTAGTTCAAAGGTCTAGACATTAATTCCTATAAATTTGTTGATCATCAAAGTAAAACAAATATTCTTACAATTCAAGCAAATAAATTTGATGTCTCTTAAAGTTAAAGGAAATCGAGGAGATTTTAACTAAATTAATTAGATAAAGCTTTCTAATTAATTTCTTACCATCAAACGAATTTAATAGTGAAAACCAATTTTAATTCACATGGTAGTAGCCTTACGAGCACAGTCTATAAAATTTCTTCTAAGCAACCTTTCAAAAAATTCAGCAATTTAACTTAGTTTATTCCTCCCTAATAAATTAAAGTGATGGTTGCAGCAATCAAGTTAACTCCTTTGTTTTTTATTCTAGACCCTAACAACAATTATAGATTGAAAGAAACTAGAAAGTGTTGAATTCTGAAGTGATTAAGGCTGATTCGAATCTGATTTGAACCTGATTTATAGGAAATAAAAACAGAAAATCAAATTTCTTTTCCATAAATCAGATTCAAATAATAATACCTATTTATGTGTAGTTAATAGTTGTCCTAATATAGATTTGTAGATGTTGTATATACTTAGGATTCTATTTTGAAATAAGATGAGAAATCAGAATTTAAGAATTCTTCACATGGTATTAGATCTTTAAACCGAGCCTATATTTCTTTCTTTTTTTTATGAACCTACCTTCTCTCTCAACTTAGAATTCCTACTCTTCTCTTCTCTTCTCTTCTCATTTGTCCTGACAACCCTAGTCACTTGATGTAGCAAACCTGTCCAAATATGAAAAACATGTCTGAAAACACTACAAAAGAAACCTAAATATAAGGGGAATTGTAGAGTTTATAGTCATCCTATCAACTGAATGGACAAAACTATCTGAAGTAGTCATAAATAGTGAAAACCTTTCTTAAAGGAAAAGGAAAGGTCAATCATTTGATGGACAACCCTTCTAGTCAAGAAGACCTAAAATTTACACTCTGAGATGAAGAAGACTCCATGATTATGCCATGGCTGTGGAACTCTATAATGCTAGAAGTATATGGGCCTTACATGTTTCTTATTACAACAAAGGATATATGGGATGCAGTGAGACCGAGCTATTCTAAAGTAAAGGATGTTGCGTTAATCTATTAGATTAAGACGAAGCTTTCAATGACCAAACAAGGTAATATGATGGTTATTGAATATTACAATACTATGAAAAGTTTCTGGTTAGAATTGGACTATTATCGAGATTTTAAGGTGCAGTGTAGTGATGATGCTGTAATTCTAAAAAATTATATGGAAAGAGAAAGGATATTTGAATTTCTTGTAGGACTCAACATAGAATTTGATCAAGTGTGAGTCCAAATACTTGAAAAGAAATCTCTACCTTCACTCAATGAGGTGGTCTCATTGATAAAAGCTGAAGAAGGAAGGAGAATTGTGATGCTTGATGTCCCTAATATTGAAAGGGATGATAACTAATAACAGAAACCTGAGTGATGCCATGAATGGTGCAGAAGTGGTGAAGACTGAAAGGAAAAATTCCCTAAAGATGATATGTTTTGTAACTATTGCAATAAGACAGGTCATACAAAGGAGACTTACTAGAAAGTCCATGGAAAACCACCAAGGATGAGGTGTAATGGAGGATACAAATGGAACTAGTCAAGAGGACATGCACACTTGACAAATTCAGAAGAGCCAGCCCATGAGTCTAGCACCCTAGAGGTTGGGGTTCAATAAAGAGGAGATTGAATGACTAAAAACATTACTCAACACAATTGAGAAACCATTTGGGTCATACTCTTTTGATATGTTAACTTTTTTTATTGATGGAATGGAAGAGTGTAAAGTTGTTTTTATATGGCTAGAATAATGTTGTTGAGCACTTGCACTTGTTGTGAGAGTCATTAGAGACCTAAAAATATTAAAATCCTTATGATAAGAAGATCAATTACTCTTCTTTGTCCTGAGTTTCATCAATTATAGAAAATATTTTTTATGAACAACAAAAGGGAATGAACTAGATTTTTTGTTGAGATTCCCACATGCAACTCCATTAATAAAATCATGAAAAACTTCAAACATATTAAGCTTTCCTTAGTTAAGTACTATGTTGGTGACTAACCTACAAAACAAATTCTTTATCAGGATAGGAGATCTTTTGATGTTTAAGTTAACAAATATAATAGGAATGTGTGTGTAAAAAAATGTATGTAATGAATGATGTAAGTATGCTTGAGTGAGCTTGAGTTAACATATATGAGCTTGAATGGCTTGTCTTCGAGACCTCATAGATACCAGAGGAACATAGCTTATCTTATAGGAAGATTATATGGTAGAGAGGGAAAAATGACGGGGAATATCTGATTTTCTCTAAACTTGACTACTTGATTGGCATGCAGACTTACATGGATAGATTGGTGCTTCAAAGTAAATCATTATTGGTATGAGTGGCAGGCCAGGAAAGGCAAAGAAAGTTGGTGAAAGTTAGATATAGATTGGAAAGCTTAGCCTAAAAAATTAATAAGAGATTGTTTATTAATTAGAGAAGGTGGTATGATGTGTGATGGATGGTGCATATTTCTAGAGGAAAATATTTTGAAACATGCGCAAACAAGAAAGGGTGAAAAGGAGAGAGAGAGAGAGAGAGAGTATCTCAACTGCTGCTAAGGTGACAGTCTAGATCAGGCTGTCAAAATGGCAGCAACCCCTTTCTAGAAAATCAGATATTCCCCGTCATTTTTCCGGGGCTCTGCCAGGGGCTGCTGCATGCTACCCCGATCTGGGCTGCATCATTATCAATTAACACAAACATAATAATATGGTGAAAAACTTATTCGTTTGCTTACAATGAGACAGTCAAATTTTAATCACCCCATGCATCGCAAGACATTTCAAAATAATATAAGTAGAAGAAGTCACAAAGTTAGAGAAAAAAGAAAATGAAAATGAAAAAATAATCAACCCAGTCGACTGGCTCTCTTTGTAAGGGTCTTTGATTTTTTTATGTTTTAATTTAAATTTATTTAAATTAATTGATTTACAATATATTTACAAAATTATTTTTTAAAATATAGTTCACCTTTTTTTTATAATATTAGCTATTTCTTTTTGCTATAGCCTTTCATGATTTTTTTTTTTAATTATTTAAAAAAAAATTGTTGTCTTTTCTTTGCATCGAAAAGAATTACAAAAAGTTATGTGTGACAATGTGCGAGTGGTGTGTTGTTATTATATTCTCATAAAGAAATTATTATTTTTTAATTTGAGAGATGTATTTTTATTTTAAATTATCTTGATTTTTTATATTTATTCTAATTACTTTCAATTTTATCAAATTTTAAAATCAAGATAAAAAATAATTTAAACCAATAATATGTGTTACAATCAGATTCTAAAGAGAATACATTCAAGCCTGCATGTTTGAAGAAAAATATATTAATAAGGAAACGAGGAATTATACTACAAAACCATTTTTTTTTTTATTGAGTTTAAATTATTAACTTAAAAAAAAAACACTTTTATTGTTGTATAATTAAAAAATAAAAAAAGCTCACCTTGTCCTGAGATCTAATATTTTAATATGCAAATTCATCCTAACTTTCCAACTCATTCTTTGATTATCATTAAAGATTTTTAAATATTTGTTGGCATATATAAACATCGTTTTATTTTAGTAAATGCACGCATCAGCTTTTCAAATTAAAATTAAAACTTTGCTCACATGAAATTAACAAAATACTAAAGATATGTTAAATCATTATAGTTATACTCATAAAATATTATTTTATATAATAGTATTTTGTGGTTTTTTAGATTTTTTTTAATTTTATCTTTTAATATTATTTTTAAAAAATTATGCTTTATAATCTTTTCTGATTTTTTTTTGTTGGCTTATATTACAATCTCGTGAATTTAGTTTTTTATCCTTCTATTTCAATTGTCAATATTGAATACGTTTAAAGTAAGCTTTATAATTTTTTTCAATTTGCTATATGAAATTGCCCAGTCTCATAAAGCAAGTCGTAGGTTTAATAGAGTAACTAGAGTTGACTTAAGTTTTTCTTTTGCTGTCTTTTCTAATTAATTTTTTTTTTTCAATTTCATCCTTCAATATTGAGTTATTTAGAAATTAAGTTGCATATTTTTTTTTCTTTCTATAAAGTTATCATGATCTCATGACCTAAATTGCAAGTTTCGCAGATTAATCCTTGAGTTGACTCTATTCATTTTTGTTTTTTTAATTGAATATTTTTGTAATTGAATTTTGTATTTTTTTTTCAATTTGCTTTATATAAAATTATCTTAATGATTTTGGTAGGTTGACTCGGGTTAACTTAATTTATTTTTTTAAATCCTTTTGTAATTGAATTTTTCTTTCAATTTCACCCTCTAACAACTCAATCTTCTTCCTTTTTATTTATTTTTTCTTCAATTTCGTCCTTAAATATTAGGTTATTTGAAATTTTGGCTTCTTGATTTTTTTTTCAATTTACTTTATATGGAGTTATCTTGATCTCATGGCTTTAATTTTTTTACTCAATTTCAATTTTTAATAGTGGATGTGTTGGAAATAGAGTTTTATATTATTTTTTATTTTCTTTTTAAGAGGTCTTCATGTTCTCATGATCTATATCACAAGCTTAACAAATTAACCCGAGTTGACTTGAGGTGTTTTTTTGTTCTTTTTTTATTTATTTTATTTTTCAACATTGGATTAGTTGAAAATTGAGTTTCATGATTTTTTTTTTCTATGGAGTTTTCCTAATCTTATGATCAGGGTTGGCTCAGATAGTTTTTATTGTCTATTTTTTAATTTAATGTTTTTTTTTCAATTTCATCTTTGAACATTAAGTTGATTAGGAATTGATCTTCATAATTTATTTTGCTTTATTTTTTATAAGGTTATTACGATCTCATGATTCAGGTCATGGCTTGAACAGGTTAACCCAAATCCATCTAATATGTCACCAATTCAATATTTAAAAAATAATATTTATCAAATATATCACCATATCAATATTGAAAAAAGATGTCATGCAATATATATTATATTTTAAGTTCATAATTATTTTTTTTTATTATAAAACACGTTAATAAAGCTTGAAATTTTTTTATATTAAAAAAAATAATTGGACTCGTAACCTGGTAGAGGCTAATGATCTAATTCAATATTAAATAAGGTAAAAGTGGATTTAATAAAATTTAGTTGATTTGAAAGGGCAATTGATTATCTCGATTATCTTTATTAAAATCCAAATAAGATTTTTTTTGTTCTCAAAATAATGATCTAATTCAATATTAAATAAGGTAAAAGTGGATTTAATAAAATTTAGTTGATTTGAAAGGGCAATTGATTATCTCGATTATCTTTATTAAAATCCAAATAAGATTTTTTTTTGTTCTCAAAATAATATAACTTGAAATAATATTAAATCAAAGCCATTTTTAAATTTATCCACCCAACCTTTATTAGTGCTTGAACTTAGCTAATTTAATAACTTTGTACTATATACCCCTGTTACCTTCCAAACAGAGAGAAAAATTGTAAACATGCATACATAAATAAATAAATAAATAATAAATTGAAAAAACAAAAATACAAGGGGACTGCTTCGTGAAAACATGAATAATCAGTGACCAGCCTAACGTGCTGTCTAGTAGTACAAGTATATCATCCGTTATATATATATATAGACACGCTCTTGCATCTTCTTTTGGTAGAAATTATTGAATCACAAATCTGTCCAAACCATTTGGATCTTCTCTTCTCGTGTGATTTTTCCACCAAAGTCATCCGAAATGAACGACGCAGATGTCTCCAAGCAGATCCAGCAGATGGTCCGATTCATCCGCCAAGAAGCAGAGGAAAAGGCCAACGAGATCTTAGTTTCTGCTGAAGAAGTAATTCTTCCCTCTTTGCTTGTTTTTGCTGAATTGCTTAATGGGTTTTTCAGTTTTGATCTTATTGAGAAAATGCTTTCTTCAAGGAATTCAATATTGAGAAGTTACAACTGGTTGAGGCTGAAAAGAAGAAGATCAGGCAAGAGTATGAGCGTAAAGAGAAGCAAGTTCAAGTTCGTAAGAAGATGTAATTCTCTCCCATTTTTTATTGGTTAACTTTTTGGTAATTATGCTGTTTGTTGATTGGTGGGGCTGTGTTGTGCTGTTAAATTTGATTGCTTGTAGTTGTTATCTTGTGAACAGTTAAGTGAAGTGATGCTAATCATGGAATTTGTTAGTGTTG
Source organism: Populus alba (assembly GCF_005239225.2). Classification (NCBI taxonomy): domain Eukaryota; kingdom Viridiplantae; phylum Streptophyta; class Magnoliopsida; order Malpighiales; family Salicaceae; genus Populus; species Populus alba. The sequence continues at coordinate 8,555,140 of NC_133302.1, forward strand.
AAATTGATTTTTATCATTTTTGTTTTGTTTTGTTTTGTTATGTTTCAAGCACTTTCTTTATTTATTTATGAAGGGAAATTATAAAAACATGGTTCGGTTTGAAACTGTGTAGGATAGGATAGATTACTAGTTTGATTTTATTGAAAGGAGATCAGGATTGGATTTTGAAATAATTTTACGTTGATTTGTGTAGGTAGAGAATGGGATTATTTTACTCAGTTCTGATCAGGAGTGGTGGTGACGAAGTGACGTTTGTTTTGTTGGTTTTTATGGGCAGTGAGTATTCGATGCAGCTTAATGCTTCTCGGATCAAAGTGCTTCAAGCTCAAGATGATGTAGTTAATTCCATGAAAGATGTAGCGGGAAAGGATCTTCTGAATGTCAGCCAACATCACCATCGGTACAAGCATCTTCTCAAAGATCTCATTGTTCAGGTCATTATTGAATAACCAGCATGCCCATTTGCTTTTCAGTTGCTTTTAAATTGAAGAAAATTGTGGAATTGCTTTGCCACGTGTAGTTCATGAAGTTTTGGTTGATGGGGCTTTTTCACTTGTGTTCGTCTGTATCTGTATAAACTCTTGATACATGCACATGATGCCTACATTTCAGTTGTTAGATACATGCACTTGATGTTCCCTACTGAGCATTTTTGTTTTTTTGATAAAATGAAGTGAATTTTAATCTACTAACACTCTGATGATGGCTTGAGCTTTGAGGGAATCATCTGATGAAACTTTTTAACTTGCAGATACATTTTAGAGGATGATTGGTTGTTTGTAAATTAGATGAAGAAATGAAAAATTGTTTTACCAGGGAATGCTCAGAAATGACCATTATGATTTCATATTTAACAGGAATGCAGTGTTATATACATGAATAAAGTATTGTGCTCCTAATCTGGATTTCCATTTTTCTTTTTTCTTTTCAGAGTTTACTCAGATTGAAGGAGCCTGCTGTCTTGCTACGTTGTCGGAAAGATGACCATCATTTGGTGGAGTCTGTCCTGCATTCAGCAAAGGAAGAATATGCTGAGAAAGTAAATGTTTATCCCCCAGAAATCATTGTAGACCACGATGTCTATCTTCCACCTGCTCCTAGCCATCATAATGCTCATGGTCCTTTCTGGTAAATTGTTCATGAAAATCCAAGAAACTAACCTGAGTGCATATACTTGTTCATTCATCAATAGCTGTTTGTGGGGGGGCTTCTGTGGGTCTTATCAAGTGTGTGTGGTAGTTTGTTCTTAATTGTGATCGCCATAGTAACTGAGGGTTTCCAAATTGCATAATATGTAACCAATGTATAAGGTTTCAAATGACTTATCTTAAAAAGTCACTTTTTGGTATCTTAGATACTGAGATAGAAAAAACAAAGTTGACTTTGGTATATTTTGTTGTGAAGCTCTGGTGGTGTGGTGTTGGCATCTCGAGATGGGAAGATTGTGTTTGAAAATTCCCTTGATGCGCGGTTGGACGTTGTATTCCGCAAAAAACTTCCCGAGGTATGTTTAATAAATTATCTTTATTGATGTTGCTATTTTTATTCCGAACCTCTCCATACACTCTAATTCATTAATAGGATACTCATATCAATAGAATGAATGATTGTGAGGTACCCAATTATTATTTTGAAGAAAAAAGGTTGCGAGGTAGCCTACAAAAAGCAGAACAACATTATAGATTTTTTAGGATTGCTTATTTTAGAAAGAAACACAGGGTCTAATTTTAATATTTTAGTTTCCCTATGTTTCCTATTTTCATTAGGACTTCTTATTTTATTACACCCTACGTGGGCATCAACTTTAAGGTATTATTATTGAATAAAAAAAATATGATTTTTCTCCAAAATTGACTATGTTTGTGTTGTTTCATGATCTTGTTGGTGGTTCTACATCTTCTAAATCACCACTACACTCAATAATCATTAAGAGTAAGAATAATTATGTTAGTTCTTAGATTTGTGCTAACTCATTCTAATTGAGCATTTCTTCTTGTTATTGTTTTAGCACGTTGAAATTTATAGCTACACTTCAAATAGTCGTTTAGTACCATCTTCCAACACAACTTGAATAAATTTTAGTTTTTTTTGAAACACATGGGATAATGTAAAGAGTATGAGGGCTCTTTGATGTAGTTAGGCATGTTATAATGGGCGATTCTGAGCAGTCAGGCTGCGTCTGCCACAACTAGATGAGAATTTTCCCCAAACATATTATATAGATGGCCTGGCAAATACATTTATAGACTAATGAAACAAGTTCAGATAAAAAAGGATGTCTAGTCACGCTAGACCAGAATAACAGTTCAAAAAGGGCCATAACTTTTAATTCGACCATTGGAATCGCTACTCTAGTTGTTGGATCTTTAGATTTTCGCCCCAGGGCCTTGGTTTTGGTAGTGTCTATGATTTTCCTTGTTATTTTTAGATTTCATGCTTTTTTCCTTTATAATTTTGGATTTTTATTTTATCTCCAAGTTGAGGTAAGGTTTTTGGTCTATTTAAGGCTTTGTAAACCTCCTAAAGAGGGGGGGCTTGAGGATTGATATTCTAAAGAAAATAAAACCTCCAAACTTAGGGCTCACTTCCGCAGCCCATTTCTCTCATTAAAATTCCTGTGTTCTTTGTTCAATTTTGTCTTTAGATTTTGCTTGCATCAGTTGATATCATAGTTCAACAATCCTAGGTTTATTGCAAGTTGTGCATTACAATCCTGTGGAAGAAAATTTATTTGTTGTGTGTGCTAACCATGGTGGGAAAAGGTCATGAAGCAGGGTGTGGCCAAGAAGGGGATAGGGAACTCCCCCATCGAGAGAGGAACATCCAAAAGCTCGTTATCGAAGACATGCAAAGGTAGAACGCAGAAAATTAACCTGTAGGTTGGGGAGAGAGACCTGCGAGACCATCGATAACATGACCTGGACTAAGAGATTGATCATAGGTCTCTGGCTAGTACTGCAAACTACTAGTGTTAGTCTTTGAGAAACTATTTGAAGTAAATTATGATGCTTTTAGAGCAGGCATTGGGGGAGTTCTTAACCAGGGCGGGCACCCCATCACCTTCTTTAGTGAGTAACTGTCCAACTCAAAGTACTGTCCCACCTATGATCTGGAGTTTTACTCTATTGTTCTGGCTTTAAAGCATTGGAGGCATGACCTCTTGCAAAAGGAGTTTGTTTTAATTACTAACCATGAGACTCTAAAGTACATAAATGGGTAGCATAAGCTGAGTCACCGACATGCAAAGTGGGTATCGATTTTGTAAGAGTTCACTTTTTCATTGAGACACTGATAAGACAGTTTAAATAAAGTGGATGATGCTCTCAGTCGACGTGTGACTTTACCCATGTGCTAGGATTTTATACTTTCTAAGTTGTATTTGGGTGATGCCTTGTTCGGTCAGATTTATGCAGAGTTAACAAAGAGAGGTAAACGAGATAACCATGTGCTTTTAAACGATTATCTTTTTCATGGTTAATAGCTTTGTGTTCTAGTTTGCTTTTTGCGAGAGCATATCATTCGTGAACTGCATTGTGAGGGGCATTTTGGATAGGATAAGACACCGACTTTAGTATCGACATGTTATTAGTGGCCCAAGTTACCAGAACAGGTTTCTAACTTTGTTAAGAGGTGAGTTGTTTGTCAGAGGTCCAAAGGGGCCTTATTGAATGTTGGGTTGTGCACCTTGTTACTAGTTCCTGATGCTTTATGGCCAGACATGAACATGGATTTTGTATTGGGCTTACCCTATACACAATGGGTTATGGATTCTATTTTTGTTGTTGATAGGCCCTCGAAAATAGCCTATTTTATAGCTTGTTGAAAGACCATGGATGCATCTCGGGTAGCCTAACTTTACTTCAATGAAGTGGTTCATTTGCATGACATTCCTAGGTTCATCACTTCATATAGGAATGTCAAGTTCATGAGTAATTTTTGGAAAAGTTTGTGGGGAATGATAGGAACACAACTGAACTTTAATGCTTTGGAGTTTGTGGGGAAGGATAGGAACTTTAGCAATACTTATTACCCTTAGACAGATGGGCAATAAAGGTAGTTAATCATAGTCTCGACAACTTACTGCGAAGCTTGGTTGAAGATAAGCTTAAACAGTGAGATAAGACATTGTCATAGGTGGAGTTTGCTTATAATAGATCTTGGAATCGGACCACCTAATTGAGTCCCTTTAAGATTGTCTATAAGCAGAATCCTTCTGGAGTACTGGAGTTAATTCCCATACTTTAAATCGGACGCTTGAGCATCCAAGCTACCGACATGGCAGATTACTTGCATGGCATTCATGAGCAGGTCAAGCAAACAATTAGTGACAACAATGCCATGTATAAGGCCCTGGCTGATACTCATCATAAGAGAGTGTTGTTTGAAGTTGGTGATTTGGTGTGGGCAATCCTTACATGTAACAGGTCTCAGTGAGTATGACAAGCCTAAGGAATGGAAGATGGGTCATTATGAGGTAATGCCTACATGATTCGTCTTCCTCATCATCTGAAGACTTTTGATGTCTTCAATGTCCAACACTTGACTTCTTATTTGAAGGAGGAACAAACTTAAGGATGAATTCTCTCCAACCTAAGGAGAATGAATGATGTAGTTGGACTTGCGATAACAGGTGATTATGAGTAGTCAAATGTAAGTCTATCATGGCTACATGAGGATCTGTCCTAGATAGATTACATGGATGACCTAGCAAATACATTTATGAATTAGTGGGACAGATTTAGGCCTAAGAGGAAGTATGGTCGTGTCAGACCAAAATAACAGCTCAAAATTGCTATAACTTTTTATCTTATTGTCGAATCTTTAGATTTTGAAAATCTCATCTCGGGGCCTTAGTTTTAGCAGTTTTTTGTGATTTCCTTGTTAGTTTCGGATTTCATGCTTCTTTCCTTTGTAATTGCATGTTTTTATTTTGTTTTCTAGTTGAGGTAGAGTTCTTAGCTTATTTAAGGCTTTGTAAAACTCCTAAAGAAGAGGACTTGAGGATTGTTATTCTAGAGAACATAAAACCTGCGAGCTTGGGATTCACATGTGCAGTCCCTTTCGCTCATTAAAATTCTCGTGTTTATTGCACTTGCATCACTTTTCTTACTTCTCTTTTGGCCATCAATCAATAGTCCTGCAAAGAGGATAAGGACAGTTTGATTGGATCTGAAATGCTAGGAGGTTATTTTTTACTGAAGAAAGAATGCAGAAATGATTTTTAGATGAAACTTGCAGCTTGGGCATCTGCTTTTTGACTTTAAACTTCCTTTTCTAATCCTCTAGTATGAGTTCTGTGTAAGAGGTGGAAGTTCCTTTAAAGACGTAATTATTTAGTATAATTTATGGGTCAAAGTGGTTCACTAGTCTGACTAACTTCTTATGATTTTCCTTTTTTTCTCAACTTTCTTTATCAGTTTTATGCGGGCATCTCTTTAAGAATTAGAGATTCTTTAACAAAACCTCCCTCATTCTTATTTCCATACACGCTATTGCAAACAGAGTTCTGTGAGAAGTTATATTAGTATTTTTACCATTATATGACCTTTTTTTGTCTGCAAACTGCTGAAAATGTTAGTGCTACCTTGGAAAGGCCAAATCGAATGGCCTGCATCATTGTAACTTGAAATCTCAGGAAAGCTTTGCGATTGCGTATGTTGTTTAGCTACTCATTTGTATAACATGCATGAAATTGCAGGTTTGCTAAGTATTGTTGAGTTTGTTACCCTAATGCTATCATGGCTTCTTATTGCAGATCCGCAAGCTGCTAGTTGGTCAGATTGTATAATGGAATGGCGTGGCGTATGCATGATGGATGGTTTGTATTGTTGTTTGGTGCCTGGATAATTTATGTCCAATATTTGAAGACCAAGAGATTATCATCAATTCTTTGGTTGTTTATTTTAAATTTCCTGTTTGCGAAATACCTTTATTTCTGAAATTAGTGAAGCTGGTACCTGGTTTAGTGCTTGTATCCTCCTAGACACCTCAAGGCACTCGTTTTCAATAATAAATAAAATATCAAGTGTTTTGATCAAGTCATACCGTTGCAAACCTCCATGTGCCTTTATATGTCTGTTCAATTCTTACAGAGACTTTTGAGATAGGATTTCAGGCACCCTCTGAGAAGATTTGAATCCTTGCCAACGATTGCCGTTATCTTTGGGATGGAAGGATTATTGTAATTGTTGCAATGGGGGGTGAGCGAGTGAGTTGGGACTGATTCAGATAAGAGAGAAGTAAAGGCAAATCTTTTGTTGAAAAAAGCTGACAACGATTTTGAACAGTAAAAGTGCTTGTTTCGCGTTCCAGTTGTGGGTGTTTCTGAAAACCTTTTATAAAGCAATTTGAACAATGAAATGCCATGGTTGGATTCAGCGTTTACACTTGTGTTCTTACAAGTTCATTAAATAGGCTCCATTCTTATCAATTCAGCCTATTAAATATTTGTATTTTCAATTTCCATCAATTGGGTATAATTTCTTGATTTATAGTAGTTGTGGAACAATTATTTCATGAACTTCTAGACCAATTTTCAGATTTCATAAGAATTCTTCGAAGAAATTGAAAATCAACTCTCTCGATTGAATTATTCCTTGTACAACTCAATCTAGTAGAAATATTAATGGCCTAGATATTAATATTCATCGTCCAACAAAGAAGATCTTGGTATCCACAAACTTGGATGGGAACCATTCTTTTCTAAAATGTATTATCCAAATATAGTTTCGCTACAATAAAAATCTACGATTATTCAGCACAAATACAGTTTCAATTCTATCTATAAATAAACCTCCATGGATTACTAGAATAATAAATTTGCAATCTACTTCAACAGATGACCATGGTGTCTAACATTTAATTTATTATTTTAAGGTAAGACAAAACCAATCCATAACACTATCCAAAGCTTAGTAAATATTATTGGTGTTGTTGTTGAAAATGATCCAGACGATGTTGTCTCCTTGAGAGGAAACCAAAAGGAGCTAGAAGAAGATAAATTCTAAAAACAAAAAACAACCTTTGTGTATTACCAAACCGAGCATAAAGACAAGTGCGCACCAACCTCTTCATTTAGGTTAATAACTATGATAAAGGTAATAACGTCCGACGTACGGGAACATGCCAAACATAACCTGAAACGGCAGCGCTTCACCTTTACGACGGCTCCATGACTGTGTTCTCTTCTGATTTTTTTTTTTGAGAAGTATATGGTTTCATTAAACGCCATAGCCTGGCGAGACAAAAAATTACAAAGCCTGCCGCATATCAATTTTGCAGGAAATGCCAATCAAAGCAAAGTCCAAACAAAGAGGACAAAACATCAGAAATAGACTAAGAAAGCAACAATATAATCAACACAAGAAAACCATTACTGCAAAACCAAGAGAAGCGTCCAAGAGTCTCCAATTTAATTTTCACGAGAATGTAAACCTCTGAAGAGATGCACATATAGTCTGATAGACATAATCTGAGAGATGAATCATAACCAAGCAATGAAATCACTGGATCTGTGCACTCCTTGCTTAGCCATACAATCTGCCAGACTATTGCTCTCACGGTACACATGAGAAAAAGTAATTGAACCAAACAGACTAGTCAATTTCTGAACTGTGGAGAAGAGGTCTCTATGCATCCATGGCCTGTTGTGAGTATTATGCATCCAGCTGATTACATTGGCAGAATCAGATTCAATAATTATATGCTTATGATGAAGGAAACACTTTGAGGCTGAAAGCTCAATAGCTTTGACAACAGCTCTCAGCTCAGCTATGTTCGAGTCTAGAATCCCTACTTGAAGAGAAAAAATACCAAGGAGATGACCTTGGTGATTGCGCAAGGCACCACCTATACCTGAGAGACCTTGGTGAGTATTGTGTTCTCTTCTGATTGTTGTCCCACTAGAATTGGTTCTGAAGATAGCTCACTACTCCCTTCTCGATCGTCCAATTGGGAGGCCTTGGCGAGAACATCAGGATTAATGGGTGGATCTGATCCAAAGACTGCATTTGCAATTGTAATTACACCAGGGTTCTGACTGTTTAAACTTGCAAAGGCAACTGCGTTGGTTTTTCCCGCATTGAGTTGAAAGTGAGTGTGGGGCGGGTTTAGGCCGCCATGCATATGGAGCATAATCAATGCTAACAAAGGATATGCCGCGAGTGTTGAGTCCTGGAATTTGATAGACACTGAGTAGAGTGACATTTGACTCAACAGGATTGGAAGTGTTTCGTGGAATACCGAGTCGAGAAAAGAAGAAATCCTTTTCAGTGACAAGCTTTGGGTCCTTGCAGAATTTCCCATGCAAGAACACAGCATGAGAAAGAGATTTCATTAAAAAAATCAGTAACAGAGAATGAACGTATCAGAAAATAAAGGTATATTAAGTATATGCAGAATGCGTAAAAGAACCATCTCAACCTAAAAATTTAGAACTTCACTTGAGAAGATGTGTTAGAAAATAATATAAATCATATCATGAGACCTCATCTAAAAATTTAGAAAATAATATAAATTATATCATTAGATGAGGTCTCATTATATAATTTACATTATTTTCTAACACATCTCCTCAAGTGAAAGTTTTTTGGGCTTGAAACTTGCACATACTCATTTTACCTTATGCTTAATTTTTATCAAATAAATAGGAATGGTGAGATTCGAACTCGTGACTACTTGGTTATCAAGACTTTGATATCATGTCAAAAAATCATTTCAATTTAAAAATTTAAATTTTTAGATAAAATTTTATAACATGATTTATATTATTCTTTAACAGAGTATGACTAATATTGCTATAATTTTGGTGTGATTTTTCATGGGACTGTGTTAAGGAATAAAAGAAACACTGTAAAAGCATATACCACCATCGGTTTCATTGATGGCTACGCAGAAGTCCTGAAGAGGACTAGGGTCAGAGGAAGAGGCCAAAGCCAAGAGGACAAAAACTAGTACGGACTTGAGTCCTTTCATTAGATCTGCGCTGATTTTTCTTTTCTTTGGTGAGGGGTGAGATATCTTGCATGGATGCATGCAAGGCTATATTTATATATGGACTGGAGTCATTGAAATAGTCTATGTCATGTTAGCTCTAGTTGAAGCCGACGACGACGACTTTGCCCAAGTCTTCAATGTTTGATTTATTATTCATTTTTGTAACGAAAGCTAGTGACGAAAACACTTCGTTAGTTAAATTAAATAATACTTATTAAATTCATTATAATAAAATTCATTTTCAATCAATCTAAGTGATTTTATATAGAATGTTATAATTATTTCTTTAAAATTAATACTCTGAACTTTTTAAAATAATTAAATATATCAGACTTTTCTTTAAAAAATATACCCATGTTTTTCTAATATAATCATTAATGAAAAGTGTATATTTTACCAAACAAGCATAGTTAAATAAAACCATATACATTTGTGTATATCTTTTATAGAGGTTGATTTATTCTTGATATAGATTTTTTTGGAAAGCTCTTGGAAAATTATTTATCCACTAAATATCTTTCATATTGATTAGGATAATTAATGGATGATATGCTCTTCAATATCATTTTTTTACTATTATTTTCAAATTATCAAAGTTTACATGCCCTAGTATGCCAAAGCCAAGTATTATCTTTTACACATCTTTTATGTAATTTCTCTGATATCATATGTTTCTTATAACTCTAATTACAAGTCTATTTATATAATTGAACTGAACAAGAAATTTATTCTAACTAGAAATTAATTACGCCGACTTAATCTGGAAGTCTAAATACCTCTGAATGCAAGAAATCTTAGTTTAACTTTATTTTCAAGTTAAGAATGAAAATAAGAAATCAGTAATAGAGAAATCAGTAACAGAAAATGAACGTATATATTTTCAAGTTTAACTTTATTTTCAAGTCTATATACTTTCATTAAGAAATCAGTAATAGAGAATGAACGTATCATAAAATAAAGGCATATTAAGTATATCCAAGATGTGTCAAAGAACTATTTCAATCTAAAAATTTAAGTTTTAGATAAAGTTCTATGATATGATTTATATTATTTTCTAACACATCTTCTTAAGTGAAAGCCCTTTAAAATTGAAACTTGTACAAACTTGTTTTACGTTGTACTTAATTTTTATCAAATAAATGAGGATTTGAATTGAGGACTATTTAATCCTCATGACTTTGATACCATGTTAAAGAACCATCTCAACTTAAAAACTTAAATTTTTAGATGAGATTCCATAATAAAATTTATATTATTCTTTGACAAATATGCATGACATTTCCCTCTAGGAATAATATTGCTATAATTCTGGTGTGATTTTTCATGGGACTGTGTTAACAAATAAAAGAAACACCATAAAAGCATATACCACCATCAGTTTCATTGATGGCTACGCAAAAGTCTTGAAAAGCATAGTTTTGAAACCTAGTCAGGCCCGGCACGGCGGGTCAACCCGGGACCCGGCTAACCCAGGGCTGGAACCGGGCCAGGTTGAAGAAAAAATAAAGGAAGGAAAAACCTGATGCGACTCAGCTGACCCGGTGGGTTGACCTGGCGACCCGATTGACTTGGCAAGATCCGGTCAAGATTCAATCGCAAACCCGTTGACTTTTAATTTTTTTTGTTTTTTTACTAAAACGATATCGTTTTGATTTTTTAAAAAAAAAAATGGTCCTGGTTGACATGGTAACCCAGTTAAAACCTGGAACCCGGATCTTGGACCGGGCTGGCCACTGAACAGGGTCAGATCTTAAAATTATGCTGAAGAGGACTGAGGCAAAGGCAAATGAAGAGGACAAAAACTAGTACGAACTTGAGTCCTTTCATTAGATCTGCATGATTTTTCTTTTCTTTGGCGAGGGGTGAGATATCTTGCATGGATGCATGCAAGGCTAAATTTATATATGGACTGGAGTCATTGAAATAGTCCATGCTGTGATAGCTCTAGTTGAAGCCGACGACGACTTTGCCCAAGTCTTCAATGTTTGCTTTATTATTCATTTCTGTAACGAAAGCTAGTGACGAAAACACTTCGTTAGTTAAATTAAATAATACTGATTAAATTCATTATAATAAAATTCATTTTCAATCAATCTAAGTGATTTTATAAAATGTTATAATTATTTTTTAAAAAATTAATACCCTAAACTTTTTAAAATAATTAAATACATTAGATTTTTCTTTTAAAAAATATACCCATGTTTTCCTAATATAATCATTAATGAAAAGTGTATTTTTTTATCAAACAAGCATAGTTAAATAAAACCACACATGTTTGTGTATATCTTTTATAGAGGTTAATTTATTCTTGATATAGATTTTTTTAGAAAACTCTTGTGAAATTATTTATCCACTAAATATCTTTCATATTGATTAAGATGATTAATGGATGGTATGCTCTTCAATATCATTTTTTTACTATTTTCAAACTATCAAAGTTTACATGCCTGTATGCCAAAGTCAAGTATTATCTTTTACACATCTTTTATATAATTTCTCTGATATCATATGTTTCTTATAACTTTAATTACAAGTCTATTTATATAATTGAACTGAACAAGAAATTTATTCTAACTAGAAATTAATTACGACTTAATCTGGAAGTCTAAATACCTCTGAATGCAAGAAATCTTAGTTTAACTTTATTTTCAACAAGAATTGCTTTTGAAGATAGGTCACAACACTCTTGTCCACTTGGAAGGCCTTGGTGAGAACATCAGGATTAATTGGCTGTTGTGATCCAAAGACTGCGTTTGCAATGGTAATTAATTACACCAGCATTTTGACTGCTTAAACCGGCAAACACAACTGCGTTGGTTTTTCCCACATTGAATTGGAAGTGAATGAATTCAATTGGGAAAACAAAAACATCTTCAGGATTTAAGACTTTCGCGATCAAGTGATTCTCCGGGTTGGAAGTGACAAAACCAACATAAAAACTTCCTTCAGAAGATGAACAGCGTTGACAGGGTAAGAATGTTATCAACGATCTTCAGAAGCAATTATGGTGGGACAACAATTAGAAGAGTGCCTACAGATATATACAAGCTTGTATCTCAACTGGCACTCTTGTCCTCTTCCCCTAGAGATCTCAGTTTCGTTTTACGTTTCCATGTCGCTGTGCCGAGGGGAAGATCAATCTGTTCTTCCTAGAGAAACTTTTATCTGTTGAGCGACAGCTCTTCCACCCGGCACTGTCAAATCACTAAGGCTGACTTTCATTTAACAGAAAATAAAATAAAAATAGAATAAACAGAATAGGAAAGATTCAGAGAGTGGAACTAGTTCCTACCGGGTTCTCTTGAAATTAATGCTAACTGCAGCTCAATCATACTGCTTGTTCTGCTGATATGAAGTTTGTGCTCGTTTTGAGATGATCCAATCATGTGGCTGATTGCTCAGCGAGCAAAGCTATCTCATGGAGTCATGTAGCATCATAGATTTGGTCGCTTGGCCTTAGTTCTTTCCTCCTTTTTTTCCCTGTATTTTCTATTTCTGGATGGCATTCGCTCTTCACGGTCCTCGAAGTTTAACTTTCTATACTTTTTTCTGTAAATTGAGTGAGCAAGAAATAAATTGAGTTTAAATCAGACTCACCCCAGTAAAGGGGAGATCATTTAAGAAAAAGGGAGTGGAGTCCAATGCTTAACGTTATTCCTTCTGAATTCTAAGAAAAGAAATTTCTTTTTTTCTTTTTGAGAAGCAGAAAGCATATAACAACGTCTAATAAAAGCGAAATGAAATAAAGGATAAATCTGCAAAACACAGATATAAAAAATCACCAGAGATTGAGAACCAAAACTGATGCATAGAAGGAGGTAGTATCAAAAACCATTGCGGGATCTAATGGAAGGACTCAAAGAAAATAATTATCCATTACGAGCTTGAGTCCTTTCATTAGATCCTGCACTGATTTTTCTTTTCTTTGTTGAGGGATGAGATATCTTGCATGGATCGATGAGGGGAGAGCTATGTTATGTTAGCTCTAGTTGAGGGCGACGACGACGACTTTGCCCAAGTCTTCAATGTTTGCTTTATTATTCATATCTGTAACGAAAGCCAGTGACGAAACACTTCGTTCGTTATTAAGCAGAAAAGATTCAAAACATTTTAGAATATCCATCCTATGCCAATATATATTTTCTTCAACATAATACTTGTGAGTTAACCAGGAATGGGCTGAATGCCTCGCCACACAACTGCATTAAAGAAATCGGTGAAAATATGAGAGTTGGTAGGTGATAATGACAAACTATTTAATGGGAAACAAGTATATTAATGGTGAATCGTTCATTGAAGTAGTCTGCGTTATTCTCTATCTCTACAAGGAACCCAAGAGTACAATGGTTATCTTCTTCTCCGTTTTTATCATTTCATTAAGGCCTAATCATTTTCGGTTCAGTTTTTATTAAAAAAATAATTCATTTTTAAAAAATTAAAACTGGTTTAAACTAATCGGATTCGATTTAGTTATTTTAGAGCAAAAACCAGTTCAAACCAACCAGTTATGGTTCGATTTTTCTGGTTTAACTCGATTTGTTTTTTGTTTGGATTCGGTTCGGTTTTTTCGGTTTTAAACTTATAAAACCAAAACCGAACCAGTATGTTTTTTAAAAATTCTAATTGGTTTTTTTCACAGTTCGGGTTTTTCTGTTATTTTTTTTTCTAATTTTCCCGGTTTAATTAGTTTTTCTGTTTTTTTACTTACCCCTAATTTTATTTTGTCTCAAGGAACCCAAGAGTACGAGCTCGTTTGGCTACGCGGCTATGGCTGTGTTTTAATTAAAACACAGTTTGCAACCGTTTGGTAAAGAAAAATACACAGTTTACTGTGTATGGGCCCTACATATTTTTACGGTTGAGATGCAGGAAAAGAAAAGGCAACAAAATGTTGCTTATTGCTCATTGTGCATGCTAATTGCACTATTCACTGAACAATGCAATTAGCATGCACAGTATATAATACACTGTGAATAGTGCAAATGAATTGCATTGTTCATAGAGAATTGCACTGTTCATGTGCACTTTTTTTTTTAGGGTGTTAATTTTTTTAATAGTTGTTTTTTTAAAAAAAAAAAACTAGTTTAAAATGAAATAAATTCACTCGTACTGCGATGTGAACAATATTTTTTTTTCTCAAAAAACTAGGATAGAGTGAATTAAATTCACTCGCACTGTAATATCAATTTTATACCTGATAATATTTTATTTACGCTCAAACAATTATGAAAATTGTAGTTCTTAAAGGATGAATTTTATACGTAATGGAATTATAAATAGTTTAATGAAATAATAAAAAATATTTTATATAAAGTATTTTTTATTTCATGATGTAATAGGAGTAATTAATTCTACAATATTTAAATTTAAAACCATCAATAGTAATATTTATTATTTTAAATTATTTGATAACCTCAATTTCAAAAGCATTCTTAACCAAACATATTAAACTACTTTTTCTTTAACCTCAATTTCAACCACAATTTTAACCAAACACCTATTTTTTCAACCACAACCACAATAGCTACCGCAATACCAAACACACTCTACAATGGTTATCTTCTTCTCCATTTTATCATTTTATTCAGGGTAATCATTTTCAGTTCGGTTCGGTTTTTATAAAAAAATAACTTAACTGATTTAAAAAAAAATGAAACCGATTCAAACAATTGGGTTCGGTTCAGTTATTTTAAAGCAAAAACCGATTCAAACAGACCGGTTTTGGTTTGATTTTTTTTGTTTGGCTCTGTTTTTTCGGTTTGGCTCAGTTTTTTCTGATTTGAGTTCGGTTTGGTTTTTTCCGGTTTGGGTTCGGTTCGGTTTTTTCGGTTTTAAATTTATAAAACCGAATCGGTCTATTTTTTAAAAATTCTAACTGGTTTAATCGGTTTTTTTTCATAGTTTAGGTTTTTCTGTTATTGTTTTTTTATTTTCTCGGTTTAATCAGTTTTTCAATTTTTTTACTTACCCCTAATTTTATTTTGTCTCAAATGATGAACCATTCTTCAGCAACTAAAAATAAATAAAGAAATCCACATGTACATTTGAAATTTATATTTTTCTCTTGGAAACTTGTGGTCCGTGAATGTGGTCGGCATATTATTATCCAAGATTTAAATTTTAAAAAATATTGCAAGAAAATATTAAAAAAAAATCAAATCAGGGACTTAGTCTCAATGTAAAAAACTAATTCAAAGATATTAGTACTTTTAATGTTTTAAAACTATATATTTATATGGAGTTGACTTTCAAGAATTTTTATTTTGTCCTCGAAGAGTCAAGATAAACTAATGTCTACATATCAGTAGAATTGCATTCAAATTTAATTTATCATATTGTTTTTAAAATATTCAAGATGATGAATGCTTATAGAAAACTTTTCAATTTAAAAAAATATATATAGAAAGTTGTTTGCAAATCGTAAATGAATGCTATTTTAATTTTCATGAAAGATTCCCTTTTATAATATAAATATAAAGTTACAAATAGAAATAAGAAATAATTTTCTAAATAGTCCCCGATGTTTTTAAAAGTTGGTATGAAATAGGAAATATGGATTGGAATATTTGAATGCGGAGTGGTTGGGGTTGAAATATTTTTTGATAAATATATTATTTTTAATAATTTGATTGCATTTAAGAATATTATAACTATTATTTTTATTATTATACAAAAATTGAAACATTTATTTTAATCTAGAAAATAAAGTTTCTTTTTTTCACGAGGTCATTTTGAAATTAATTTTTATTTAATTTTGTAGAAATAAAAAAATACTAGACAAAAATTAATAATTTAAAATTTAGAGTAAAAAGTATATTTACAAAGATCAAATTATTTCTTCTTATTTATGCATTTATTTATTTTATTTAGTAATTTCATGATTTGTTTTATCAATAACATTATGTTTTGAATAAAAGAATTTAATAAATTAAACTAAAAATAGATAAGAATTTAATTTTTTAAAATTTATAAGAAAAAAATATATTTCTTTAGATAAAATTTTATTTTTTGTTACTCATTTATTTATTTTTATTTTTGTGGAAAAAGGTTTTTTTTATCAAAAGCCTGGTTTTTCATATAAACATTTATAATGATATGTAAGTCAAATATTTTCAACAAAGAAATAAAATTTTATGCAAATCAATAAAATAATAATCAATGCAATATAAAAAATTGATAATAAAATATATTTTTATTGAATATTTATGCGTATGTGTTTACAATATTATGGATATTGTTTCATATATAATTATCAAAACAATTATAAATATAACCATAAACATTTCTAAAATCATTTATAAATATTATTATTGAATAATTTTTGAAACATGAGCATAAGTATTTGTTTAAAAAAGATTTCCTTTTAAGATATAAAGATTAATTTTTATAAAACAAAATAGAAGATATAAGCGAAAAGAAGCCATATAGGTATGGCTTACACTACCAAGCTTGAAAACATTAACAAGTGCTTTTAATAAACAAATGATATGTTGTTTGTTTAGGTAAATAATGTATTGCCTGCTATAACAAATTTTAGTCATCGGAGATGGTTAAAAAAATTGAGTTTTTGGGATATTTTGACTCGAAAAACCTTAAATTTCAACTTATTTTTATCTAAAGCTATCTTATTAAAATACTTAAAAACCCTAAAACACTCACTAATGAATCTAAAAACTAAAAACAAATTGAATAAAAAAATTTATTTATGAATTGTGATTGCTACTTGCTAGCATGAGTAGAGATCAAAATCATTAAATGAATACCATTTGTAGCTAGTTTTCTTTCCTCTCTTAATATTCAAGAATTGAAAAATAATAAAAATAAAATTTAGAACCAAAATATAAATATCTAAAACTAAGAAAAAAAATAAAGGGAGAAATTATACTTTTAGGGATAATTACAAAAAAAAAAAAATCTTTTATAGTTTGATCATGTTTTCACTTACCTGTTGTATTTGGAAGATATTACATTTTACATTATAAGTTTTATATGGTAAATAGAAGTTTACATCCTCAACCTCACTAACAAAAAACAAAGTTTAAAAAATGTATGAATTCTTACAAGTTTTTCATTATATTCAATTTAATGAGCAGAGAACCCCTGAAGCCTCAAAATAATGAAATTGCCATCTATTTTACCGTTGCTATAAATTAAAAGAAATGGTGTTACCTACATTCAATTTAATTACAAAAATGCAATCAAAACATGTTTATAACAAGATTGCTTCCTTTTCCATAACCATTGGGTGGAAACCTATAAATGCGAATGAATTAACTATGATAAAAGAATGAGGTTTTTAATGATGTTTCATGCATACTAGATGAATTGAAGAAAATAAAAGATGAAGTAGGAACAATTTGAATAAAAAAATCATAATATAAATACCATATTTACAAGTTTTGAGTTGTTGTTGATAGGTATTTTAGTATGTGTAGTTTTATTGTTCCTAACTATGATCTTTCTTGTGTTCAACAAACAACAAATATGTATTCCCTTTTTAAACAAAATGCAAGAAACATTAATATATTATATAGAAAAAAAACATGCACATCAAGGCAATAAATATCCAAAATTTAAACATGTCATTACATCCATATTGATCCATGATATTCAAGCTCTTGTTGCTTTAAAAAAAAAAAAAAAAAAGCACATAAAACAAACAAATGTGATTTCATGGCCATATTGATCTCAATGCATGGTATTTGGGTAGACTGTTAAGAAGGGAAATTGTCGACACCAATCTACAATTAAAAAAAATCATTGTTTAATAATTGTATAATTTATAAACTAATTGGACTAACTTGAATATTATAAAGGACCAACATGTGTTCATGTGTGTGTTAAGGATGAACCAATTCTACTTTCATCACCTCTTGAACCTCTATCAGCCAATATTCCACCTCTGTTAGGCCCTCTTCCACTTAGCAACCCCTCTTCCCACTCTGGAAATTTTTCTTCCATTAGATTTCATAGCAACCTCAGCTCTTTCCTTTTTGGAATTATCACTTTCAACTCTCTAATCATCATTCAATCCTCTGATTTGTTCATTATTATCTCTTTGGTAGATCTCTGAATTGTGGTCATATTGTTTACAACTATTAAACATAAGTGTGGTTGCCTTTTTTTTTCTTACATTAGAATGTTGATCTTCTCCTAGTTCCCTTCATCTATTTTTTCTTAGTCTCCTAACACTCCTTTTAAGGTTTGGAGGTAAAACAATGAAATCACTTTCTTTAAGATCTAAATCAACTTCTGGCAATGGGTGAACAACCTCCATATATGTTTTCCTAAAAAGTTTATCTACTAAATAAATTTTTCATGTCAATTCTCTTATTATGCATACAAGGAACTACATACCTGTATGGAATTCCAATCATCATGCATTCCCAACATGAAAATTATTTTTTTCTCCAAATCAACACATAATATGGATTGGCTCTTGAGAACTTGATAATCATTCGAACTTGATGGTATCGTTCTTAAATTTCTAGGCTTCTCAACATATTTATCCTGTAATTTTCTAATGTATTGTGTGTTATTTGTTTCCTAACTTACATTCTAAGCAAATCTATCATGGAATCTAGATATTAATTTCAATGGAGTCTTTTCTAGTAACATAACAATTGGCAAATTCCTATACTTCTCAACCCAACTATTGAATGACTCAGCCAAATTTTTAGTTACATTCTCAACCTCAGCATCAAACAAATGTCTTGCCCATGTCTTAGGTTGAATTTTTTCAACAAATTAAGAGATATTTGGTCCAATATCTTTCAAATAGTTGCTATAATGAAGATTCATATAAGTTTTCATGGCACCCCAAGATCCAATCTCCATTTCCAATCCACAATATCTCTTATTCTTCATGTTGGTATAAACATGCCTTACACAATGCATGTCTGTTGCCTTAGAAAATATCTTTAAAACAACTTTTAGAAGACTTAGGAAATCAAATAATAAATATTAAAAGTTAAAGAAAAAGAATATATAAAACATGTTAAAGGTTTCACGAAACATTAAACACAATTAGGTAAACCTCTTACTTGTCAGACATGATGCAAAATTACCTATTATGAACATCATTCTTGATTGATTCATAAAAAGCATTTTCATTGTTAAGGGAGCACCAACAAAATTAGCATTAACATATTGATGAATCTTATTAACACCTTCATACACATTAAATACATGTAATATTGAGGCATCATCAGTAATTATATTCCCTTTGTCATTTGTAATTTGAAATCCCTTCAAGTCTTGTTTGCATATAAATAATAAGTTTATGAAAGACATATAATCAATTATAGAATTTATTTCAATATAAGTAGAATTTTCATGATGAGCAACTATATGTGGCATTTTGTAACTAACATGGTTTACATTGGGATGATTAAAATAGAATACTAAAATATTAGCAGACTATATAGTTCATAACAAACAAAATTGAAAATCACATTATGAGCAATATTTGACTTCTATTGAATTTATTTGGTTATAAATCAAAGTGACCAGTTTGTAGAGTGAGTTTATTACCCCACATTAGATGATGGGTGTCACACACTCGCGGAGGAGCATGGCAGAGTGGCGACCCTCGATTGATTTCAGGGTTTTTGTTTTTGTGTTATGTAAAGGAGTCGCCACCTAGTATTTGGTTACTAGAAATCTTAACTGGTCTTTTAGAGATTTTAAGGCTAGAGACTGGTTGTGTAAAGGGAATGTATTAGCACCCCTAGTACGCCTTACCTAAGTAAGCTGCTTGGTGTTTAGTTTGCTTTATAATTGCTATGGTATTGGTGATTTCTAATCCCATTAGTTTTTCTAGGTTTGATTCAAACTAAATTTATTAAGATAGAAATCCAAGGAGGTTCCATGTGCTTTAAAAGCTCATTTTTCCCTTAGTATTTCAAGAGTTTGTGACTCATAAATCGCAAGGAGGAGGGACAAAAATTTAGAAATCTAGGGTGCTTTAAAAGCCTATTTTTGCCTTAGGGTTTTATACTCTCACAGCTCGTAAACTATGGAGTAAAAAAAAAATGAAATGTCCTCGATTATAATTAAAGCTTCTTTCAAGGATGTGTGATGATTTATTATTCTTAGAAAATTATTTTGAATATTTATCACTTAGGGTTTCTTTATCCAAATATTAACAGTGAATAATAACAAGTTATTCCCAATAATATTTTGGATATTCATCCTTTTGGAATTTTTTTATCCAAACAATAACGGTGAATAATAGATGAATTCCCCTCAAAATAAGATTTTTTATTTTTTTAGAATATTGGCCAATACCATTTGGAGTTTTACAAACATGTTGTAAAATCTATAAATGCAATAAAATAATTTTTGTTGTGTTTAAGAAATCCATATGAAAACACATTTTCAAAACTTCCAATACTTTTTGCATAAAAAAAAAAAAAGAGCGTTCAAAACATGTTAGGGTATTGGTCGTATGCTACACATAAGAAAACATTTTTTGATATATATGTATATTTGTCACATTTCGTAAAAAACCGGGCATTCTAAACACGAGATTGATATTTTTTTTTACAACATAAAAAATTCAAATCTTAAAATAAATATGCCAGAAAATCATAAATCTCTTTCTCTTTCTTTGTTTTTTTTTTTTGAAAGAATGGAAAAAAAAAAAGAGAAAAAAGGTAGGTTCGGCCAGGTCACTTGCCCAAGCAAGTGACCTGGCTTGACACAAAAGGAGCGCAGTCCTCTTTTGTAAATGGAGAGGTACTGTTCAAGTGAATTAATTCACTTGAATAGTACAGACACAAAACAATACAAATGCAAAGAAACCATACTAACAGTGCAAACATAAAGAAAAACAAAGCATGCAAGAGGTGAAGAGAAAACAGACCTTGAGACGAAGAAACTACAGTGGTGTTAAAAACGTGATGGTTGCTCGGTTTGTGCTTGTCCTTCTTCTTCTATTCTATGTTTGCATCTGCTTCTATCTGCGTCTCTGTCACTCTCTCTACTGATTCCTGCACTTTCTTCTCCTATTTCTGTAGATTTTATTTGTAAAAAAATGGAGCAAAGATGCGTTTTTCTTGTCTTTCTTTTGTTGTCCCTCTCATGTTCTTTCTTCTTCTTCTTTTATTCACTCAACAGATGAGGCTTATATAGCCTAACATGCAACTCTATTTAGAAAAGATATATTACATTAACTTTAAGGTGTAATCTTGGGTGAGCAGAAATAGGAAACCAAAATATTTGATTCTGATTCTGTGATCAGCAGTGATTTCTTTCCAAGTTAGAGGATGGTGCGGCTCCTTTCTTTCCTTCCATAAGGCCAGCTACTCCCTTTGAAATGAAGCAATAAAAACATGGTCTGCAGCTCTCCATTCAAGTGAGAGAAATATGGAAACCTAACAGGAAATTGCAGATAAAAAGGAAAGAAAAAAAACGGGCTAGTTGTGTAGGTAAAAACATGGTTTCTTCAATTTCTTCCTTCGACAAAATTCCTTCTAATTTTTATCTTCAATCATCTTTCTTATTTTAGCACCTTTTCCATTTGGTCCTTGGTCCAAAAAGGGCTTCAAATTGGCCTCCAATTGGTCTTTAAACTTTAAGCATCTTGCAATTGTGCCCCTACATACTCGAGCAAAAACAAATCCTTCTCGCGACAAGAATCCCTACTTTCACACTAGATATTCAAACGAGAATATCTTAAACTTCTGATATCGAAATCAAGTGATTCAAAGGCTCAAATTTATTTACGCATCCAAGACTACAACTTTGATGAAGGAGTCGAAGTGAGATAAAATCGTTTTAGATAACAGAATCTGGCAGTAATGTGGTTGATCAAAAAGGGTCTCCTGATGTAATTCAGAAACTGACAATGCCAAGAATCCCGATATGATTTAGAGTATGACCTAAAAACAAATCAACAAAATTTGTGACAGAAATAAAGGTTTTAGTGCAAAATTCGTGTCAGGATCCTTCTCGTGACAGAATTCTCTACTTTACGTTAGATATTCAAACAGGAATATATTGAGCTTCTGATATCGAAATCAAGCAATTCAAAAGCCCAAATTTATCTAAGCATCAAAAACTACAACTTTGATGAAGGAGTCAAAGTGAGATAAAATCATTTTAAAGAACAGAATCTGGCAGTAATCTAGTTGGTCAAAAAGGTTTTTGTTCTAACAATGCCAGCATCCAAATCTGACTAAGAGTCTGCCCTAAGATCAATGATCCCTAGGACCCAATAAAGGTGTAGGTTAATTTTTCAACATGTCATTAGTGACATAATATAGCTAGGATGGTCAGATATCGTATGAAACAAAGTCAGAATCAAAGCCTAAGTTGGAACAAAAAATCATGATAGCGGCAAAATCATTTTTTAGTGTAAATTCTTAGGGATTTATCCAACCTTAAAAAATCAAATAAAAAAATGAATTTAACATTATGAAGACTCCTAATCATTCTAGGAAACCTGAAGTTTTCGGTAGCAAATATGGAGGATAAAGAGAGTAGAAAACAACTCAAACAGCGTTCAAAAAACATTTTTTTCTTCTCCGCTTTTGTCAATCATCCAACAAACATGAACTACACTCCTACACTTGGTTCGAAAGAGGTATACACCATCTCTAGCACGTGGGGTCTAAAAATGAGTAACAACAATGGGTATAATATGATGTGACAAGATCAAAAGGCAAACATTGGTGTCTCCACTTTAATGAGTATTTAGTGTAAAATTAATTTATCTGCTTTGATCTATAAGTGAGGTTTTCAAGCTCAATAGTAATTTGTTTGTTTTCATTAATTATAAGGATTGCACCCTGTTTCTAAAATTGAATAAAAAAATAAAAAAAAATAAAATATATATTCTATTCATATTGTTTATGTTTACTTTATTATAAGAAAACCATAAGCATACCAGACCTATGCTAACAGACCAAAAGCATATTACAACCCAACACATATTATACACCTATTAAAACTAAATGAAACCAAATAAACATGCACAATTACACTATACAAGCACATTTTTAGATTTTATAACATTATGAACAATTAGCAAGAATTTATTAAATTAAGATTTTTTTTACCCAATAAAATGGTTAAATAAAGTTTATTAAAGCTTTCAATTAACCTATTAACAACATTAAAAAGAACGATTTTAAAATTAGAATTCTATGAATAGTAACCCTAACTCTCAAATTAGGGGTTTTTCATGATATTTAATTACATATGCCTAATTAGGGTAAACAATGGTTACTTAGTGTATGGGAGTTTGAATTTTACTCAATTGAACAACCAACATTTAAATTTTATAAGGTTCCAATTTCAAGACTCTCTTTTCAATAGTAAATAAATCTCTTGTATTTTTTATTCAATTGAGATTAAAAAACATAATACTGTTATGAAAAAAAAACAAAAAAAAAAAACCCTATATTCTTAACACCCAGATGCAGTACAACCACTTTTCAGTTCTCGATTAAAGAAAACAAGTGTAATGCACCCTATGAATGTTGTTGAGTTCTAAATGCGATAAGGGAGGGATTCCATACAAGATATGCACATAGGCCAAATCAATTAAATGATTTCTAGTGTTTAGGGTTCAGAATTTTATGATTAGAAGAGAAAAATTGTGAATTTTAGGAGAGACAAAGTGAGAGGAGAGAGAGAGTATTGGTGTGATTTATTGTTTCTCATGTATTGTATACGAGGGTAATTTTATATTTTGATTTATTTTTTAAAAAAATATTTCATCTAGAATACAATGTGTAACTTTTTTAAAATAAAAGTGAAAACACAATCAATTTCTAAGAGACTTTTTGTAATTATTCCATGTTTTTATAACAATAGCTTTTATACCATGGATAACATTAAAGATTCAGGTTCTGTTTGTTTTGCTTAAAATACTTTCTAGAAAATATTTTACATGTAAAATGTTTTTTTATAAAATATATGACATGCAATTTTTTTTTAATATTTGATTTGAAAAATAATTTTACATGATATTTTACATGTAAATATTTTTCAATGGTGATGGTGATAAAAGAAGAGTTGGTGGTGAGAGAGGCGTCGGTGAAGAGAGTGGTGGTGATGGTGGAGGAACAAAGATGATGGTTGAAATAGTTAGATGATATTATAAGTAGATATAATATCATCTAATTATTTCAACCATCACCTTCTTTCCTCCACCATCACCACCATTCTATTCACCGATGCCTCTCTCACCACCACTTCCATCACACCACCAACTCTTCTTTTATCACCACCACGACCACCTCCTTCACCACTACCATATAAATTACTTGTCATGGATACTAACATATAAAAGCAAGTTAAAATAACCTAATATAAAATTTAAACTAATATAATTTTTATAAGAAACTTATCTGTGGAAGATTCTTTATAAAAGATATAATATTGTTGTCAAGGATTAAATTTTTTTTCTTAAGACTTAAATATCCGTCACTTGATGCAAATAATTTCTTGCAAGTAATCTCTCAAGATTTCAAAAACTAATTTTTCAAATGATGAATTTTCTTGAAGAGTTTACGAATTGAATCAAAATGATTATGAACTCAAGATTTTTCTCTAAATTTTTTAAGTTTTAGAGTTTGAGATTATTGTAATGGTTGTTTTTTAAAATAAAAATTTTGCTCAGAAATATTTTAAAATAATATTTTTTATTTTTTAAAAAATATTTTTAATATTAATACATTAAAATATAAAAATATTTTAAATTTTAAATTTTTTAAAAACATCTTGTAATGCAACTTGAAAACTGCCCCTCCCCACGAGCAACTCACGTAAACGAGTAACCAGAGAGGGAGATAATTCCACATAATAAAACACAGGTTAAGAATTGACATGGCATTATTTAATTCAAACCACACCACACACACTACCCCAAATTTGTAAAAAGTATATCCAGTTATATATGGGAAATTTTTTTTTTTAAAGTGAATTATTTTTTGATATTTAGTAGTATAATAAAAAAAAGTTGAAAAACACTTTCTAATGTTTAGTTATGTCATGAAAAATGAGCTGAAAATAATTTATTAATGTTTTATTTTTCTCAAGTTTATTAAAATAATAAGGAATAAATCTTACAAATTAAAATGTTAAATAAAAATGAAATTGAAAAAAAAATATAATTTTATAAATTATTTCAAATAAAATAAATAATAATCAAAATAATAAAAATCAAATTAAAAAATAAAAAAAATAAAAGATGAAGAAATTAAAATAATAATAATAAACATTTCATAAATTATTTCAAATAAAATAAGTAATAATCAAAATAATGAGAATTAAATTTGATAGATAAAAAATTTCAATAAAAAAATGATAAAGAGAAAAGTAAATAACAATAATAAAAATGAGGACCACAGTTAATATAAAAATTAAATTTTAAGAGATGAAATTGAAAAATAAATATTCAAAACAAAATATATATTGCAATTAAAAATTTAAGGATCAAATTTGATATAATCAACAAATAATATGATATTTTTAAATTTTTTACATTCAAATTTTTCAAGAAAATATTTTTTTAAAAATTAAGTTAAAATTTTTTTTATTAAAAAGTGTTTTTTATTAATTATTTTTTATAATAATAAACAAATACAAAAAAGTATTACTTTTCAAAAAAACAAACGAAGCTTAGGCTGTGTTTGATTGTAGGAAAGTGAATTCCTGGAATTCACTTTTCTGCTTTTCCGATGTTTGGCAAACAATAAGAAAAAAGTCAAAGGAAAGTAAATTCAGTCAATGGAAAATGAATTAGTGTTAACAAAGGAAAGTGAATTCCTTTCTTAAATAAAGGAAAACACTTTCCGACAGTGGGCAGAGGTGAAAAGCAGCCATTTTTTTATGCCTTTTATTAACTGTTCATGTTAATTGCACTGTTCAATGAATAGTGCAATTAACATGAACAGTGTATTGCGTATATTGTTCACTAAAAAATAGTGAACAGTGCAGTTCTCTTGCACTGTTCACTTGCCTATGAGATTTTTTTTTTAAAGTGTGCTATTTTTTTAATATTAAAAAAAATAGTTTAGAGTGAATTTTATACCTTAATATTTTATCCAACTTTATTACATGCTAAAAATATTATTAAAACTATAGTTTTTGTCGGATGTATTTCGTACGTAATGGAATTATAAATAGTTTTATGAAATAGTAAAAAAAATTTCACAAGATTATTTCTCTATAATATGATATGATATATATAGTTATATTTTATAAAATAAGCTATGTATGAATATAGAATATAATAAAAAAAAATTCATCATTATACATTTTAGATTTCATTTTTTTATTGTAAGTGATTAAATATTTTATATATATATATATATTAGATAAATTTGAAAAAAAATTTAATTCATTAATAAATTATTTTCCAGTTCATTTTCTATAATACAACCAAACACTGGAAAGTGTTTTCCAGTTTGTTTTCCATAACACTACCAAACATCGGAAAATACTTTCCCGGAATTCACTTTCCAGGAATTCACTTTCCCCGGAATTCACTTTCCAAAAGGAATTCACTTTCCTGCAAACAAACGGAGCCTTAATAACAAAACATTCACCTCCACTGCCACGGTCGCCACAACCACCACCACCGGCTGGTCAGAAGAAGGGAAAGATAAAAATTGATTTATTTAATCACAAAGAATTCAAACTATCTACCTTTTGAGCTGCTGTTGAGCTTTTCGATCTCTCTCTTTCTCAATGAACCCTTATACTCCACACCCTAATCACCTTCCCTTCTCATATCCCTCCCAAAACTCTAATCCTAACCCTAACTTCCTACTCCACCCCTTCCTCCCCTCACCACCGCCATCAAAACCACCTCAAGTTCCTCCACCTACCACCACCACAACAACCACCCCTATTCTTGATCTTTCCACCACACTCTCCACTCTCACCAACCTCCTCTCTCTCACACACCAAACCCTCACTTCCCTCTCTCCACAAATTACCCTTTCAAAACCCCAAAATGCCAACTTTATCCCCTGCCCTTTCAATCGTCACCACCTTATGCCACCAGAATCCCTCTTCCTCCACTCTCTTAACTGCCCAGTTCCTCTCTTTCAAAACCCATCTTCCCCTTTTGATTATCTTCACTACCCCAATACACTTAACCCTCAAGACCCACATAAAGATTCAAACTTTAGTCAATCAATACAAGACCCTAATGAAACTGAACTTTGTTTCTCGTTAGATAGCTATTACAATCAGTTTAGTTCACATTTCTCTTACAATGACTGCCCTGGTGCTGTTAACTTGAATGATTTAGATAGCTCAAAAAGAATGTTTACATTACCTGGTGTTTTTTTAATTGAATGTGTGAATTTTGGGGTTAGTGGGGAGAGCGAGCGAGAGGGTTTTGATAAAAATGGGTTTAGAGTTTTGCCATCTGAGTTATGGGCAATAAGGAGGGAGATAGAGGGTTGGATTGATTATCCGAGTGTGTATTCGTATAGTGTGTTTTGCTCGATTTTGAGGTTGGATTTGATTAAAGGGAGTGATTTGAGGAGTTGGATTATTGCTAATTCTCCACGATATGGTGTGGTGATTGATGTTTATATGAGGGATCATATATGTGTTCTTTTTAGGCTTTGTTTGAAGGCTATTAGAAAGGAAGGTTTGAGCTCTGTGAGTTGTGAGATGAATGTGAAATCTTTGAAGTGTCCAATTTTGGTTCAAGTTTTGATGTGGATTGCATCTCAGCTTTCTGTTTTGTATGGTGAAGTGAATGCAAAGTGCTTTGCCATTCATGTTTTGAAGCAGTGTCTATTAGACGCTGCTAATGAGTTGTTGTTTCTGTCGGACTCTTGTTTGAAAGAAAGTCTGAGGAATTTAGATGCTTATGAGAGTGAAATAAAGGATAGCAAACTCGAAGAGCCTCGAAAGGGAAGTAGAGAGTGTAAAATAATAAAAGCAGTGGATGAAGGTGATGATGGAGTAATTTTTGTGTCCCAAGTGGCAGCTGCAGTCGCTGCATTGCATGAAAGGTCTATACTAGAAGCAAAAATCAAGCTATTACGGGTTCCTCAACAACTACCAAGATATCAGCGGTACATTGCTATTCTTACTTCTTTTTCTTATTGTGCTTGCATGTAATATGTTTCACTCACAAGTTCAGTATGGTTTCAACTTGCCTCGCCTTCTGTGTAGGATGGCTGAGCATTCTTTTGTCTCAAAAAGAGCTGATGATGAGAGAAGTAAACGTCCTCAATACAAGGCTATTATTGAGCATGATGGCCTTCCTCGAAAGCAATTATCTAACCAGGTACTATACATGTAGATGGTTTTCTTTGTTTTAATTGCTGGAGCTTTTAGTTTTTGTTCTTTTACTGGACATAATTGCAAGTTCAGGAAGGCAAATGACATACTGGACATAATTTATATGTATATAAAATCCTCCTGCCCACCCCACCAAAAATATAAAATATTTTAGAAACACGGGGACATGGTATCAAAGAAGGAGGATGACATTATAGTTCAGGAATTTTTTAAAGTTTCATAAGCAGTGGAAGTTTTGTCTTCCTTGTTACTGAAATTCTTAGGGATGTGCAGTAGTATTCAGTTACTGAAGGTAGTTGCCACATGTTCTTTACATGCCTATGATTTAGAGATAAATTTAATTTTAGAAAATGCAATTTTTGGACATCCTTGGCATGCATTTGAAGAGGTTTGAGTTCCACTGTCTGAAATTATAGCATTCACAGTCATGTCCATGGTAATAGGTATTGAAGAAAAATAAAGGAGAGAGGGTCGGTTTTTATATGGATGTTGATTTTATCAAAATTTTAGTTACTTCCTTTAGATCCCCTGATATCTTTCAGAGTTTCATTTATTGTGAAGAGTCATGGTTTGAAAACTGGCAACTGGTCGAGTAGTTGCTAATATGGGACCCTTTACTTGCTAGCATACTTTCTCATGTTCTCTCCTGACAATGCTTGTCTGTCCTAAAATGTTGCTTTGGTCATAAGTTTTGATGATCCTTTTCTTTTGCACAAGGAATCAAACAAATCAAAGACAAGAGAGGAGTTATTGGCTGAAGAAAGGGATTATAAACGTCGAAGAATGTCATACCGTGGAAAGAAGTTGAAACGAACAACTTTACAGGTATGAAGCTAATGAGCAAAAGCTAAAGAAGCTCCTACTAGTACTGTTATCATACCTATGAAAGCTATTAGCTTCATTAGTTTTTCATGTTGAAATCTATTAACTTTTATGTATTGTCGGAATCATCAACTGCTTATACATGTGGCCTTTTTCCTATAGTTTCCAAGTGACTCCTAAAGTGATAGTTTGCCTTATTGTCAAGTGAATATTGTATTGTAGTTTTCATTAAGAGGAAGTTGGAATCATATGAATTGGATCTGTAAGTTCCAATCTCTTATCACTGATCTTTCTTGGCATGTGGTAGTGTCATATATGTTCAAATTTTGAGAAAACCAATAAAGGAAAATCCATCCATTTGACAACAATTACTTTCACATTTAACCTTCATGTTGTCATTATAAAAAAGCCATTATCTCTCTCTTATTTGGTTATAACTACTTTGTCAAAGGTGATGAGGGATATAATTGACGGATACATGGAGGAAATCAAGCTAGCTGGAGGAATAGGCCGCTTTGAGAAGGGAACTGAAGAGGAAGAGATGTCTCCTAATCCTCCTTCTGCCCCTGATGTTACTGTGAATGAACTAAGAAAAGTCAATAGCCATTCTTCTGAAGCAACAAGAACTACTTCGAACCACTACCAGAAGGAATCATACCCTGACCACAATTCTAGATCTAAAACCTCGAAGGATGTGTTGCCTCTAGATTTTGAGCAACAAGGACGAAGCAATCACGGTCACCATGAAAAGCTGGAATATTGGAGAAGTGCCAACCAAGACAGACATGGAAGAGAGTACAGCAGAAGTCCAGAAAGACAAAGAAGTCATGCCCGATCACATGAGCGGAGTGGTCACCAAAGAGGACGAGATGAAACTAAATTGACTAGATCCAAGGATCATGAGAAACGGTCTTCTAGCAAGTCCTATCATGATTACAAGTCGTTGAATTCTGGACTAGAATCTGCAGATGGTATGCAAAGGGATGATCGGAAGTTAGATGTAAGGGATAGGCATCTAAGAAATGCATATGGCAATCATGGTTCTAATTCTGGGGCACGAAATGCATTTGAGGATAGATATGATCCTACAGAATCTTATGACATGCACGAAGATGATGTTTACACTAGTCACGATTGATCTAGCAGGTGCAGTGCAAAAAGGCATTTAAGCAGATTACCTTGAGAAATTCTCACTTCAGAATGTGAGGTAAGCTAATGTGGTTATTTTTATTGTTTTGGAAAATGTTTTATCTGCACTAGATAAAAGTTACTGCTTTTAACATTTTTTGTCCGGACAACTTTGCAGTAGGAAGTCATCAGGCTTCAGCAAGTTATCTGCATCTGTATCCTCCGTTGTATCCTTGACTGTTTTATTTTCTATACTGTTAAGGTCCTTACTGTCTAGGCAGTGATTTCATTATCCTCCTACTGCCAATACAATGCAAGTACTTTTTTCCAATATATGATGGAATAAGTAGTGGTCACATTTGAGTGAAAAAATAATGTCTCGGTTATTTTCATAGTGAAAGAGGAAATGAGATTGTACAGGAACATTCTAGCAGAACAATGCCTTTTGCAGCTTGTAACTGTTCTGTTATTTATACTGTATATAAAATCTGAAGTATATCATATCTGATTTTGTTGTGTTGACATCAGTACCTTTGTGGATTAATAAAATATGCAATTTCTTAGCAATCAATGCTTTGATGGTAAGGTCATTGGTTATCATGGAAGATCTGGTAAATAACCCAAATCGGCAGGGTTTACAGGTTTGCTTAGAATGGTTACCTGTTTATGATTTTTTTTTTCTAGGTAAAAGCTGATACTTAATGTTTATGGGTCTTTTTTATTGCATACAATATGTATGGATAATTTATTAATTTGAATTTTCTTATAGCTCACATTGCTTCTTGTAGATTGCAAAAGAAGCCACCTTTTTCCTGAGAATATTTGAAGTTTGTTTGGCTCCTTATCTCATGGTGGTCTTTCATGGCAAGAAGGTTGATGATGAAGCAAAGTGATTTCTTCAGCAGGTAAAATGATACTCGACGGAGTTTCGCCTATGTTCTTGCCAATTTAGTGCTTGCAAATGAAATATGGATTCAAAATTGCTAAGCAACTGTTTTTTCTTTGTTGATTAGACTAGCACTTGGATATTCACCATAGATTCTTCCTCTAGTGTCCCTTTTCTGTTACTGTATTTCTGGAGTGTGAAGAGATGATAATACTAATAGTTTGTATGAGAAATAACAGCATTTTCATGTAAACTCAGGCAAGTTACACATTTATGTTTTATTGAGGAACTTCCCCGTAAAGAATTGCTTGTAGAAGTTTTGAAAATGTCCCAAGTCTTTTGTCAAAATACAGTTCTGGTATTCTGATATCTGTGAATCAAGGATGAGATGGTGGTTAAAAAAAGTGCCCCCCATGACAGTTGGAGCGTTACAAAAACAACATAGTGATAGACTTTTACATGCCCTTTTCAAAGAAAATATACACTCTGGCATTTCTTGCGACCGCAGGTTGCTGCAATTAAGCAGCGCTTTAGCTTGTGTTCCTTCATGACTGTTGTAGCCTCTCTTTTTCTCGATTGCTCAGAACAATTTATCGAGCACCTTGGAGGTGAAAGAGGCAGCCAAGGAGAGAAACTGTAGAAGATGGAGCAAAAGCTTAGGTCACATAGCCATAGACAAAACTCAATATAACAAAAAAAAAAAAAAAAAACTTGCAGTAGCAGAAAGGATGAAGCAAACAAAGACGGGCAAAGCAAAGAAGGGATGTCCGGAAAGTTGAGTTGTCCAGGTTTGATGCAAGGTGAACCATATAATATCTCAGATTTTGTTATTGAGCAAGAGCAACCAAAGAAACCCATTAAACTGTTCGATGAAAGCTTATGTTTTTTATGGAAGGTGGTCGAAGCTTCAATGTCGCCATGATGCCACCTGATTAGGGTGATTTTATGCAATAACTCCATGTCATCAAGATATTGAAGAGACTGGGAGTTAGAGTGGGAGACAAAATTATTATCAAACTTTTAGCTAATAAATGGTCTTAAAGTACATAATCAATGATAATACTGTGGAGCAATATTTTTGGATCATCTCTTTCTCTCGAGAATGTTCTTTCTCGGATTTTTATCAAGCAAAACAATTTATATACTTGCAATATAACACAAACTCAATCTTTGAAAAACTTTATTTGGTTGATAAATAAGTAAGTTTTCTATATTATCATTTTTATTTTTATTTTTATGT